>NC_134806.1:20089545-20114545 GCF_046742065.1 Oratosquilla oratoria
CACTGTATGTCACGAGTTAGTCTATGCACTAGCATAGTCATAATTTTGCATAACTTTCTACAATCATTATTTTATCGATATTAACTATGAATACTATTTGGATAGAGATGATTTCTACATTAGTCTGTATGAGCCCGTGCTGTACTTTAAAGATTTCATTTCAACTAAAGCCAGACGATTTTATTCAACCAGGAATGGGGCAACTATTGATAGCTTTCTAAAGTTTTGTTGACAATAGGAAGTATAGGAACCAGGTGGGATGAGATATCAAACATGCCTCTATTTTGTTCAATCGTGTTTGAAACATTCTCTTCGGATATTTTCAAGCTCGTGTACCAGTATTTCTGCCTTTTCCCAGTCGATCAGGTAGTTGCTACTATTCCTGCGTGCAACACACAGAGCTGTCGTCTTAGATACTCCTTATGTACCGTCTCCGTCAAATTCACAAAATCACTCTTATGCCATCACATCTCGTCAATTTTCTTAGCTTTGTATATTTCTTTGAATATTCCTGTTTTTTCTGTTTGTTTGCTTGTTTTTTCCGACTTTGCATTTATGCTCATTCTGTACTTGTGCACCCGTGTACAAGTGTACAGACACTCTCATTTATCAATGGTATAATGCTAGGCCGATATTTGACATGAGAAGTATGTTTACACAATGAAATTAAGTTGTGTATGAATTGTTGCTACTCCGTTATCATTAATCTTTCATATGGTCATTAAGGTGGCGAGATACATCAATTTGTATATTTTGAATTGATATGACATCAATTATAACATTAAACCACTAAATCACTTAAACATGCCGCCAAATGCCCGTGTTTTGGGTTGCGTACAAGTTTATCCTTCAAATACAGAGCTCGCATAACGTCACGTTTCAACATATCAAACATCAGTCGTTACCCCAACATTGTAAGCTTCCAAATTCATCAAACTTTATAAGTTAGTCGACTTGAAATGCCTCACCAGAATCGTAACTCACACCTTTTTTCTTTTGTTTGTTTTTTATTTTCGAAATTTGACGTCATCTAGGATTAGTTTCACTGACCCGTGTAATCTCAGAGTTGAGTGATAGATGAGGATGTTGATTATTTGATGGACGGGTTGACGATGCATTGCTGATACGTGAATAATTTCTCAGCAGAGTTGCCAAATAATTCCGTGTTCCAAGTATTCATGATGGAGACATAATGCTCAGAGAAATAGATCTAATAGTTGCTAATGTAGATGTTAATCCTGAAATATTTTTGATAATTATGATTACTCAGGATAGTGGTTGTTACGTATATAGGTTTCTGTAGCCTGCTTTTCAGTTGTTATCTATGCTGAAGTTGCTTTTGTGTATACTTATATGCATGTTCTTTATGTTGATGTTGTTTATCTTGATGTTTGGTTCTTGAAGCTGGTAAAGGTTGTCCCATTTGTTGACATTTTAGGCATCAGATGTAGAAACAACTTTGCCAACCGTGTAGTTAATGAATGGAATAAACTTCCTGCACAGGTAGTGCAATGTAGTTCAGTTCGAAGCTTTAAGAATCATTTAGATAAATACCTAAGATGCTGTAATGATTATAATTTATGTTATATTATTTGTTTTTGTTTTGTTATAATTTGTCTGTCTGATTTTCATTTATTATTAGTTATATGTCAATTTATTATCATTTAGTATTTACCTGTTTGTTTGTTATTCAACTATACCTATGCATTTATTTATGTATTTTATTTGTTATTTACATTATTATAGCTTTTATTTATTATTAATATGATTTTTTTTTTTTTTTTGCATCCGACCTAGATATGGATCAAAAGGTCTCCTGTCGGCATGCTCCGCCTTTGTAATCCTTTGATTTGTACAAATACGCTCAACTATCCTCCATCGTGTCTTTTTGACTGTCTGTTGGTCAGCTGCTTGTAATTACATTTTACCTTTACCTTTAGTATTGACCAATAGGTACCCCGAAGGGTAATAAGACCACATACCAAGGTTGGATGCTGTAGTGGCGTTAGTGTGCAGGTTGCAGCCCCTATGACCCGAGACGTCAGCAGGAAAAGTCATACTTGTAGAGGTCTTCTCTAGTAGACAATTCTTTCGCGATTTTAATTTTGAAAGATCCTACGGTTTTGGCACTAAAGGTTTCTTGGCTCAGCTTGTTCCATGGTTCTGTAATTCTTGCAGGTATGAAGTTTTTTTTTCTGTAGCTAGTTTGGTGTTGTAATTGTAGCTTTAAGTTGTGACCTCTGGTCACTCTACCGAATGTAACCAATATAGAATATTCATCAAAGTGATCGACACAAAGTCCTGAAGTGCCTCGATCGTAAACAAAATCTGCAAGGGTGAGAGAAACGACAGAACACCAAAACTTACGTTTCTACGATGACTTATCTGGGTTCGGGAACTCAAAAAGATCAATACTGTCCTTTCGTATCGATTTGCTACAGTTCAAAGCTGCACATCGAGTTCACTCTTTTTTCCCGACTGTTTGTACATGGTCAGAACCGAAGGAAGTCGAGTAAAACGCCAACAATAATAAAAGATTCACAGTGTAGTTCTGTACGCCCGATGTACTGTAAATACACAAAAAAGAATGGCGGATTTCTTTTTAGATACAGAGCAATATGTCGTCAACATGGCGACCATTATATCTAACTTTTGTAGCCGACGACTCGTTTAAGTGAAATAAAAATGCAGGTAAAAACTTAAAAAAAAAACTCAGTACGACAGAAAAACAAATTCAATATATCTATTTAGATATAATATGAAAATTGAGATGGGCTGGGCATGTGGCGCGTATGGAGGACCATAGAATTCCAAAACGAGTTATGATGGGTAGAATGCCTGGAAGAAGACCCAGAGGGAGACCTCGAATGAGATGGATGGACGGTGTGGATGCGGAGATGGACAGAAGAGGAATAAGTAAAGTAACCTGGATGAAAGCAGCACAGGACCGAAGGGCATGGAGAGGCTTACTGTTGGCGGACCAGAATCTACCTGAGGTTCAAGATCCAGCGGAGTGAGTAATGAAAATGAATTAGAAAATTTTGAGTACAAAAGCTGTAATGTGCTTATCCCGTCGTTGATGCTTATACTGATATTGACGCTGTTATCGGTTTTATTTATGAATTACAAAGAAAAGGATTATGATGATCACAACAATAAGAACGATAACGATCGCAGTAATGATAATGATGATTATCTGGTTATCTCGTTATGTGGTTGTTGATAGGCTGTTGAGTGTCTGTTACTCGGTTAATATGAGATTATTGTGTGGTTGTTATGTAGTTATGTTGTTACCACGTTGTGATGTGATTACGCTGTTGTTAAGCGGTTGTTACGTGGTTTTAGGTACGTGGCTGTTCTAGGCTGTTACCTGGTTGTTGTGCGGCTTATATGTGGTTGTTGAACTATTATGTGGTTATTATTCAGTTGTTATGTGACTATTAAATAACCATTATGTAAGAACCTTGTGATGTTTGTATGAGACCACGAGAATGTGCCGTTATTAATATATCGGTTCTTGCTTTATCATTATCTAATTCGATTACATTTTCCACATTTTCTTGTCATTGTTTATATGTGTTTGTTGTTGTTGCTGTTGCCTTGCTTCTGATCACGTAGCCCTTGTTCACTAATGACTAATCTAACACACTTAAGTTGCCAACAACTAGTGTATTTAGTTCACGTGTAGTTACTTTGGCTTGACCAACTGCCTTTGCCCATTTAGTTAAACGGCCAAGTCAATTCACCCGAATACTAAATCAGTTCGACTAGACACAAGACATGTCAATTCGACCAAATAGACACACAGTTTGAGACCGCCCCTTGGCAAATTAGTCCTTGGGAATCATGTATATATTGCCGTTACCTCTTCGGGGAAGATCCCTTCCCCTCCCTCCCTACCCCTCCTCGACCATAGACGCCAAAGGTCGCGTGATCTAGTCTGTCTACAACACTTCGCGCTTTGGCAGTCACCGCATCCACCATTTCCATCATTTCCCGCCCCATACCCGGTTTACGGGACACTGCAACTGCCACTGACTGTTGATTTTATGATCGAACGATTCTTGGCCTAGAGGGAAGCTGATCTCTCTCTCCGTTTATTACGCCCTCCCAAATGGTTCGGATTCCCCTTGAACTCCAGATGTGGTGTGTGATTTCACTGGCACGCGATTGGAATGGGTTTCTATGGCCGTGATTCGACGTTCATTCTAGATTCCTGACGGGTAGAGGGCTACAGGATATAGAGTAATCTATAGTGTACAGCTCTCTATAAAGTTCCTGTTTGCCTGTGAACTGTTGGGTGAATGTGGTACTGAGCTTGAGGATACGACATGACGTCACTTCCGTTCGGGCAGGGGTCTATCTACCTTATGGCGTCCCTTTATCATGGTGTTGTTGATGTTAATAGTTTATCAATACTTGTATCCTGATGAAGAAAAATCATACACTATTCCTCCTCTTTGGAGTTTTGTTTACTTTACAGGGTTGTTGTTTGGGACGATACTTAAAGGAAAATAGTAAATCTATCAGTTGATTATTTGTGGTTGGAAAGAAGAGAGTAAAGGAAAGGAAGAAACAGAGAAAGGGGAGAGGAAAGTAAAAATAATGGGGAGAGAAGGGAATAGGGGAGAGGAGAGGAGAGGAGAGGAGAGGAGAGGAGAGAAGAGGAGAGGAGAGGAGAGGAGAGAAGAGGAGAGGAGAGGAGAGGAGAGGAGAGGAGAGAAGAGAAGAGAGGGGAGAATGACAAGGAGAGGGAAGGAATGAGATGGGGGATTGAAAATGGGAGTAGAAGATGGAGTAGGAGGGAGGTGTGAGTAGAAGTGGCGTAGAAGAGGAAATCAAGAGAAAATTTATGTGAAAAAACAAAAATGGGAAGGAAAAAAGGAAGAATGGAAGAGAGGAGGGACGGGGAGAAAAGAAGGACGATGTTGGAGTGAGATGGAGAAGTGAGAAAGACGTGAGGAAGGAGAAGAGGGAGAGGGAGAAAGATAAGGAATAGAACAGCAAGCCTGGGAGAGTAGGGGAAAGGAAAGGAGAGAAAAGGCATAAGGGAAGAAAAGGTGGAAGAAAGAGTGGTGAGGATAGTGGGGAAAGGTAAAAAAAAAGGAAAGGAAAGGTAAAGGCAAGAGGGGGCCAAGGGAGAAGGGAGAAATATAGAGGGAGGGAGTAGGGAAATGAGAAGAGAACAAAAAGTTGGGAGTGGTAAAAGGGGTTAGAATAGAAGGAAGGGAAGGGAAGGAAAGGTAAAATGAGAAGGCCACGGGGGAAGGGGAGAGGAATAGAACAAAAGAATGGGAATTGGGGAGGAAAATAGAGAAAAGAAAATGGAGAAAGATAGGGGGAAGGGGGAAAAGGAAGGGAGGAGGGAAATAAACTTAATGAACTTTGTAACCATGTGGTAAGCACTGAAACTATCAGTTGCTTTAAGAAATGATTAGACAACTTTATGGATGGGGATGACAGGTGGTGATGGATACGGAGCTGCCTAGTGTAGGCCTTATGGTCTCTTGCAGTCTCCTTCGTTCTTATGCTCTTATGAAAGGTAAAGAAGGGAAAAGAGGAAAGAGGAAAGGGTAGGAAAGGTAAGTAATAGTTAAAATGAAGATAGGGGGAAGGGGAAAAGGAAAGGAGGAGGGTAAGAAAGGTAAAGATGGGAAAAGAGGAAAGGAGAGAGAGGGAGGAAAGGTAAGAAATAGGTAAAATGAATGAGGAAAGAGGAAATGGAAAAGACAGAAGGAAGGGGAAGAAGAGGGGGAGAAGAGAAAGGGAAGGGAATTGGAGAATGGAAAGGAAAATGAGAAATTCTTGGAAATGTCTGGAGTTCTATACCTCAACTGTCGTGGTGGTGTACTACTGCTGCTATTTCTGAAGTCCGTTTCTATGGTCTACCGGATATGGTAGGAGGATTGATCTTCCCAATAGTTGCCTGTGTAACATGATATAGCAGTCCTATCTTATAGGGTTCTCAGACGCTTGTCAAGCTCTGCTTTGAACCTTTCGACAGGACAGCCTGTTAGTTCTCTTGGTTCCGCCGGAAGCGAGTAGCTGAATATCCTTAACCCTTTAAACTCCGATGACAAGATGTCTTGTCATTTGGTCAAAAAATAATAATAATAATAATAAAACACCAAACTGTTTGATCAAACACCAGAAAAATATAACGTCGATCTTCGCGCGGTCAAGCCACATCAGATGATATTCGGATGTACGGGCCGGCGCGAGGCCTACCATATACGGTTTTTCGTATCTACACCACAAGTGGCTGACATGAGTTGAATGGGTTAACCTGTTATGGGCAAAGCTGGATGGAAGTTGGCTCTTGAGTCGTCTTGGATCCGTCTTTGATAAATCTCTTCTTTCACACCTTCATCTAGTTTTTAACCCCTTGGAGGCACAAAGGTCAGAGGAAGTGGAATCCGGTACATTTGTTTCCCCGTAATTGTTCATATGTTGATGGTTCTGTACTTCTTTGGTTTTCACTGGTCATTGATGGGAGCAGATACCCATACCTTGAAGCTAGTTCCAGTAGCTCAGTTTCCCCATTTCCCTGATTTACGTGGTGAATATTCTTTGTATAGATTGAAGGCATATCCTTCAGTTGTGGATGTACTGAAGGATTCGTTTGTACGAAGTGCATGTGTGCATAATTGTGTATATATATATATATATATATATATATATATATATATATATATATATATGCTTAAAAGTGGCAGTCTGCCGACAAGATTGACTAGATAAACACCATATGAGGACGGAGCCTTTATTTGTACGACGTTTCGCTTATTACAGCTTTTTCAAGTACAAGTTGAGATACAAATGCTTGAGATTAAATAAGGGGAAAGGAGGGAACGGGGAGAGAAAAAGGGGGGGAAGGAAGAGGAGGAGGAGGAGGAGGAGGAGGAGGAGGAGGAGGAGGAGGAGGAGGGTGGTGGGATGGACACTGGGAAAGGATGAGAATGCCGGCCCAAACGTCCGTGAGCGAAATGTCCACAAAGGGTGGTTTAAGTATTTAATATTTTGCTGGCCATGGGTATTAGGGGAATAATGTGAGGAGATATGTTAAACAAAACAGGGGCATGTTTAACATATCTCCTCACATTATTCCCCTAATACCCATGGCCAGCAAAATATTAAATACTTAAACCACCCTTTGTGGACATTTCGCTCACGGACGTTTGGGCCGGCATTCTCATCCTTTCCCAGTGTCCATCCCACCACCCTCCCTCCTCCTCCTCCTCCTCCTCCTCCTCCTCCTCCTCCTCCTCCTCCTCTTCCTTCCCCCCCCCCTTTTTCTCTCCCCGTTCCCTCCTTTCCCCTTATTTAATCTCAAGCATTTGTATCTCAACTTGTACTTGAAAAAGCTGTAATAAGCAAAACGTCGTACAAATAAAGGCTCCGTCCTCATATGGTGTTTATCTAGTCATATATATATATATGTATAGTGTGGGCGTTTGTTTACATACATACATACATACATACATACATACATACATACATACATACATACGTACATACTGTACATACATACATACATACATACATACATACATACATACATACATACATACATACATACATACATACATACATACATACATACATACATACATACATACATACATACATACATACATACATACATAAACATACATACTTATTACAAGACGGATAAGCCACATGAATTGGTTGACTTCAGACTGAACCACGTCACCGTGCTGACGGGATCGATGCTCTCCCAACTTGGAGATCCGAGACTTAAGGTCGCTTCAACTTGGAGATCCGAAACTTAAGGTCCCCTCAAACTGGGGCGATTCTCACCCACCGTTGTGAATTTTAACAGCCGGAAGAAAACTTTGATTAAAGTGTTCTAGATTTCCCTCGGAACATTTCAACATTATGTCTAACTTTTGTAAAGGTTTAGTCGGTCTTCGTTTGCTATTCAGTTTCTCAGAATGTGACGCAAAGGTAACTTGACCTTTGGATATTCGAAAAACGGTAAGATTTTGAACCGAAGTCGTTTCTATTTAAACGAACTCATAACGATTGGTGGGAGATGGCCCATTGATAAGCGACCTTTACACACACACGCACACGCACGCGCGCGCGCGCACACACACACACACACACACACACACACACACACACACACACACACACACACACACACACACACACACACACACACACACACACACACATACACACACACACACACAAACATATACACACACACCTCGTGGCACAGTGGTTAGAGTTCCCGGCTGCCACTACGGTGATCCGGGTTTAAATCCCGCTCAGTGCTGAAATAATTTCAATATCGCTGCGCTGCGAGTTGTTACCCCAACTTTCGTGGGCGGGGAGTTGGGTGTGTGTGTGCATTACCAATAGATCGGTCACAAATGATCTCTGAGCTCTCTTCCGTCAGGGAAATAGCTGTCGATCACGAGTCCAACACGTGATCCAAGACCATAGTGAATCACACCCACACACAACCTACTCTCTCTCTCACTCTCTCTCTCTCTCTCTCTCTCTCTCTCTCTCTCTCTCTCTCTCTCTCTCTCTCTCTCTCTCTCTCTCTCTCTCTCTCTCTCTCTCTCTCTCTCTCTCTCTTGTTATCCCAAGGAGTGTAATTGTAAAATCAGCAATAAAAACCTGTCATTTTCATATTCTAGCTTAGCTCTGCAATTGCAATATTTAGGTGCCTTAGCTGTTGCAATCTGAATTGAAACGCAAGTTATAAACGCTACAAAACATGTTTCTTCAAATCTGCCACTCTGCCACTGTATGTACATCTGGGTTCGTCTCTGCTTTATATAATGAACTTAAACTCGAATATTGGAGAATTGTAATAACAATATTTATAAGTCACACGGAAAAACACCATTATTGAAGGGAAAATAAAAGTGTAGACGTGGGAGCGATATATATTTTGAATGTTTACGGCAGTAGACAGGAGGTGATGGATACAGAGCTGCCTAGTGTAGGCCTTATGGTCTCTTGCAGTCTCCTTCATTCTTATGTTCTTATGTAGAAGGGAGCGTGGTATAGAGATATACAAAGGAAAGTGACAGCGGGAAAGAACAAAAGCCAACAGTTCTTTCGAGCAGGAAGGTGACCTGAGGTTGGGGTCATTGAGGTCAAGAGGAAGATAATTAGTCAACAGATGCCCCACAGCCAGGTATGAGATTATGTTCTAAGGACATTATCCGTAAAAAAAAAAAAAAAAAAAAAAAAAAAAAAAAAAAAAAAAAAAAAAAAAAAAAAAAAAAAAAAAATTGTTTTGTTATCATATGTCTGTTTTGATTTTCATTTATTATTAGTTATATGTCAATTTATTATTATTTACTATTTACCTGTTTGTTTATTATCTAACTATACCTATGTATTCATTTATGTATTTTATTTGTTATTTATATTATTATAGTTCTTATTTATTCATTCATTATTATTATATTTTTTTTCGCATCCGACCTAGATATGGACCAAAAGGTCTCCTGTCGGCATGCTCCGCCTTTGTAATCCTTTGTAAGAACTGATTCAAACACCTTCCTCTAGAAATGACAAATAGATTCTAACACTAGTTTAGATTTCTCCCTTTTAACAAAATGTTTATTATTATCACCATGATGGAAAACAGCCGAACTGTGTTGAGAATACCTAATATAGCGCTTTTTCTGCGAGTAATTTAGTATTCAAATCCCCCCCTCTTTGCTCCATGTAAACAAGGTTGCAATCCTTACATGCTAAACGATAAACTCATAGGTTATTATTCCCTTTTAACTTCAGTTGAACAATAACAGCTTCCTTGTGAGCAGCGCTAGTATACACGTGGATCAGGGTCATTTAGTTATAGGAAGAAAACAGAATTAAAGAATAATGGACTCACTGCATTGAATTTTAATTGATTCCTTATAAACAAAATGTTTGATGGAAGGGGGGGGGAGGTTTTGAAATGATTGGCTCTACCTCTACTTAGTTATGTTCAAGATATTACTAGATATTACCCCAGTTCCAATATCAGATTTATTAGAATTTTTGGAAGAAGAATGAAAGGAATATGATTTAACACTCCCTCTCAACACAGTTATTAAACTAATCAAATTATGTGTAATATATTCCAAGTTTAAATTTTATAAGAGGTTTTACACTCAAAAATTTGGAATACCTATGGAGAACCCTCTATCCCCCGTTCTGAACAATTTATACATGAAATTTTTTTGAGACAGATTTATTATCTAACATTCTTCCAAACAACTCCGTGTGGAATTATAGATATGTTGACGATACATACATGGCCCAATAATCAACCTTTGGGATATTTCATGACAGAATAAGATTATTTAGTGTCGTCCATTAAATTTGCAATTGAGACAGAACAAAACAATAGATTACCCTTTTCAAATTTGATGATTTACACATATGGAAGATATTTTAGATTTGATGTTTTTAGGAAACCATCCAATGTCTTGTCATACATTCACTTTTGTTCATATCACAATGAAAAAACTAAGCTGTCAGCTTTTCGTTCATGTTTTTATGTGTTTTTAGAGTTTGCTTTCCTGGTTTTTTACATAATGAAATGAAAGTTATTTATGACGTTAGAAAGAATTTAAAATATCCAATATATGTGATTGATAAAGTACAAAACATAGACAGGAAGTTATTTTATGACTCATCTCAAAAAAACAATCTAATAATCAAAATATTTTAGCTATACATACATACATATATAAACACACACACACACACACACACACACACACACACACACACACACACACACACACACACACACACACACACATATATATATATATATATATATATATATATATACATATATAGATAGATAGATACAAAATATACACACTTATTCATATAGTTATATGTATATCTGTATACGTGTGAATAACATTTTACAATGTATCTTTTTATCGCATATGCAGTACACTTGCAATCATGTTTTTGATTTTTTCTCACCTTAACCTTTGGATTGACTGTAATTCCTCTGAATTAGATATACAAAGGTCAGATAAGGTCAAATGTGCACAGATGTATAATAATGGCAGTCACGAAGAAGTAATATAAAGGATGTTATTACTAAATTAGATTCTTTATAGATCGACGTCTACAAAATGATGACGTCACTTAAGGATAATCTCATATCTGGGGACGATTGAATATATACAGATGTATAAATGTCAAATATGACTAGCTACATGAGCCTCTTCTGCCCTTCACCGTATTAAGATAATATTTCTTAATGCGATTCGCCTCAAGCTTCATAGTTTGATAAAGCGTTAAATTTCTGTAATTAATTGACCGAAAAAAAAATCAGATGAGAAAAATGTGTAGATCTTTCGTCTCTTTTTGAATTCTTATTTATTGTGTTTGATGAGAAGAAATTATTTTATATGGACACAGGTACGCAGATACATACATACACGAAGTTTCCTTTTACGCTTGCGAATGTGTACAGCAGTATGCCCATATATGTTTATATATCATACGAACATTCATGCATATGTATCTATACATGTATACGTATATATATATATATATATACATATATATATGTATATATATATATGTATATATATATAATATATATATATATACATTGATATATATGTATATATATATACATTCATATATATGTATATATATATATATATATATATATATATATATATATATCAATACAAACATGGGTATATAAGGCCGAGTAAAAACGGCAGGAAGAGGTCACTCGTAAGGTGGGAATCTGTCTATATATACGAGTATATATATATATATATATATATATATATATTATATATATATATATATATATATATATATATGTGTGTGTGTGTGTGTGTGTGTGTGTGTGTGTGTGTGTGTGTGTTGTGTGTGGTGTGTGTGTATGGATATATATATATATATATATATATATATATATATATATATATATATATGTACATATATACATATATATATATATGTATATATATATGAATATATATATATGTTTATATATATGTGTGTGTGTGTATGTCTATATATATATGTATATATATACGTATATATATATATATATACGTATATATATATATATATATATATATATGTACATATACATATATATATATATATATAAATATATATATATATATATATATATATATATATATAATTGAGAGGATGAGGAGAGGAACAGTATGGGTTTAGGAAAGGTAGGGGTTGCATGGATCACGTTTTTGTAATATGTTAGTTATGTGGGAAAACTTTAGCAAAACATAATGATGCTTTTTGGACCTTACTGGATTAGGAAAAGGCTTATGGCAGGGTAGACAGAAAGACACTGTGGGAAGTTTTGGAGTTATATGGGATTAGAGGAAAACTGTTAAGGAGCAGTGATTTAGAATTTTAATTAATTATCATGTGAGTACTTGTGGCTGTCATGGAATTATGCAAGTAAAACAATATTCCCCCCCCCTTTGTTTTATTTCTGGATTGTGGTGAGTCAACCCTTGGAATAACAGATGAAATTTACTATTTACCTGTTTATTATTTTAACTATACCTATGCATTCATTTATGTATTTTATTTGTTATTTACATTATTATAGTTTTTATTTATTATTTTATTATTAATATGATTTTTTTTTTTTTTTTTTTTTTTTTTTTTTTAATTTTTTTTTTTTTTTTTTTTTTTTGCATCCGACCAAGATATGGAACAAAAGGTCTCCTTTTTGGCATGCTCCGCCTTTGTAATCCTTTGTAAGAGGCTAGCTTAGGAGAGTAGTTCAACATTTTTATTGGACACAATAGTTACATGATTTTACAGTACAATAGGAGGACGCACAAACAGACATGGAAAAGTAGGCCACCCCGTTCTTAAAAGAGAAAATTAGCTTTTACTGGGAGAATGCACACACACACACACACACACACACACACACACACACACACACACACACACACACACACACACACACACACACACACACACACACACACACACACACACACACACACACACACACACACACACACACACACACACATACGAACACACACAGACACATACATATACACATACACGCACTCAAAAATACGCACACACACATACACACTGCACATACACACACATATATCCGCACACACACACATACATACACATACACAGAGAAAAACGAGCGTAATAAGAAGATATGAGGACAAGATTAATGCATGTAAGTAATACACATGATACTAATGAAGACCTGTGTTCTTCTTTCCAACTCATTAACAGCGGATTTGATGATAAAGACATCAAGAGAGTGAACAAGATAATTATGGATAAACGGTATCAAAATAATAAATCCATCAGTGAATCAACCTATTATTATGATTTTTTCGCATCCGACCTAGATATGGACCAAAAGGTCTCCTGTCGGCATGCTCCGCCTTTGTAATCCTTTGTAATCAGTCCAGTCATCGGTGATCATTATCAATGTATACTCTAAATCCATCTTCTCTTCTACCTATAAAAAAAATAGAGAATAATGCAATAGATAGTAAGAAAATATATGAAGCTCATTTAAGCTAAAACAAGATTAGATTAGTAATCTACGACCAGAAACAAAACAACTCAAACATACTCTTGATGAGCATCAGCAGGGAGATAGACGATGAACTTAAAAAATTCCATGTTACATTTGTCTTGCGACACTGCTTCCGACCCAGGACAGTGAACAGGATGCAGGGATGACCCGTCATCCAGGAGGTGCCAAGATAAGAGGGAGGGAGAAGGGTGGAGGGGAGTGGAATATATAGGAAATGGAATGGGTGGGAGTGGTTTCTATGCCTTTTTCTTTTTTGGCTAACCCCCCGTGTAGGGGGAAAAAGCCTTTGGTATATGTATGTATGTACATTTGCAAACTTGGGGATTGTGTGACCCAACCTTTGACCTGTTTTTGGTATGACTACTAAGAAGCAACTACGTCATCTAATCTACAGTCTGACAGCAGAGGCCCCTGAAATCAGTTCACAGTCTACTCCCTCAGTTTATTTTGATGAAACAACGTATACATGTCTATCAAACTCAATGGTATAGGATTTAAGCTAAAAGAAAAAGAAAGTCATTCTTTCATGCCTGAGCGAAGAGAGCTCTCCTTTCTGTTTCCAGGACACAGAACACATACTGCGCATGCTTTCTAAAATGGTGGTAAATTGCTTTTTTTATTAAAAGACATAGAGAGAACTATCTAATTCCCTTTCAGTTTAATAACAAGCCAAACGAACAGGACTCAAATGCACCCAACTTTACCACAAATCACCCAATCTCACTATTTCCAAAAAAATTCTTCTATTCATGTAAAAGCTTACGGCTGCCCTTAAAAAAATTTCCCCCTATTCTAGATATCTGTAACACCAGTCTCTATGACTTCCTTTCGGCCCTGTCATAACCCTTTTCCAGATCCACAAAAACCCAAAACATATCCTTAGCTTTTGAAAAAAAAAAAAAAAAAAAAAAAAAAAGGAAAGTTAGTCTCAAATCCTTTGTTTCTCCTAAACCTAGTGACACTTAACAGACGATACCTCTAAAATCACTACAATTACATTTGCCCCCCTCTTCCTTTGTAAATTGGTGCTATACAAGCACTAATCCAATCCTCTGGTACATTCCTCCTCCTTAGCCACACATCAAACAACCTCGTTAGCTAATTCCTCCCTTTATCAGACATTCCATATGACACCTGTCGAAGATCATATATCTAGGCATCTTCTACCTTTCCTAAAGCTACATTGCTCCTTCCCAATTACTCCCTCTGTTCCCTTCCTAACCCGCTCAATCAAGACCATCCTATATGCCTTTCAAGCGACACTAATACTAACGCAGTCATATTTGTCCCCGTTTCCTTTGTAAAATAGAACTATACAGGCACTACTTCAGTCCTCCGACACACACATAAATATATATATATATATATATATATATATATATGTATATATATATACATATATGTATATATATATATATATCTATATCTACATATATGTATATATATATGTATATATATATTTATATATATATATATGTGTGTGTGTGTGTGTGTGTGTGTGTGTGTGTGTGTGTGTGTGTGTGTGTGTGTGTGTGTGTGTGTGTGTGTGTGTGTGTGTGTGTGTGTGTGTGTGTGTGTGTGTGTGTGTGTGTGTGTGTGTGTGTGTGTGTGTGTGTGTGTGTGTGTGTGTGTGTGTGTGTGTGTGTGTGTGTGTGTGTGTGTGTGTGTGTGTGTGTGTGTGTGTGTGTGTGTGTGTGTGTGTGTGTGTGTGTGTGTGTGTGTGTGTGTTTGTGTGTGTAAAAAACACTGCGAAAATGAAAAATCGAAGACCAAACAAAACTTCTATTAAAAAAAATCAGAGGTACAATACAAACAGAGAAGGTGGTCAGGTTACAAATTTTAATGATGAAATTAATCTACGCAATTCTATACCCATATTCATGTTGTTATCTAAGGCCTTTTTGATATAACAAGATTCAATTATATTACTCTCTGTAATGTTTTTACTTAAAACAATTCATACAGATTCATTTCAATCAATGGAATGATTAAAGTCTCTCATATGCACAAACAACCCTTTTGATATTTTTCTCATTCTGATGCTATATTTATGCTGATTTATCCTCAAATTTAAATCTTTCACAGTTATAATCTGTACAAGGGATACACACACCCTTGTCTGGTGAATTTTTTATCAAAAGGTTTTTTACTCTGTTGTTATTTTGAGGGAGGGTGGAGGGGTGTGGAGTGTATTCAGGGATGGAATGGGTGGGAATGATTTTATGCCTTTTTCTTTTTGGCTACCCCCCTTGTAAGGGGGGAAAAGCCTTGGTATATGTATGTATGTATGTATGTTATTTTGAAAGACAACTTGAATGACAAAAGTGCTGGAAATATGAACTAGACTGATTAGATACTCGAGGAAGGAAAAACACGAAAGTTTTTTTACTAATCTGTTTTTGTTCCTTGCTATTTGCTGTGGCCTATCAGTTACATAATTAAGATATTTCACTTCACTTCCAATGTCATATATTGTTTCTAATTCATTATCTTATAGTTCAGAGCAGCAAGCTCTAAAGGCTCGTAAGAACATGGATGATAAAGATTATCTTTTGGTCTCGAGGTGGTGATACGAATAAAGATTAATATACGATAGGACATTAAATGATTTCCTGTAAATACGTTTCTTAGAAGAAAAAAAATTCAAATCATAACACTTGAAAAGAGCAAACATTTGTTCTTTCAACCTCTATAATGAACTTAATTGGCTGTACCACACTATTTGATTTTAACGTAAAATTATCTTAAGGTTGATCATTTGGCCACATGTTCAATATGTTATCTACATATTCATGCCAAATGACATTCTTTGGAAGAATATTGGGGAAAACATGCAATGTATAGGGAATGTATATGGAATTTTTTTAAAGATATATTAAACCCAATATTCTTCAAAGGAAGGCCATTTGACAAAGTTATGTAGATTATATGTTGTATATGTGCCCAAATGATCAACCTTTAGACAATTTGATGTTAAAGATAAGTAGTTTGATACTAAGTTCACTATGGAAACTTAAAGGAACATTCGTTTGCCCTCTTTAGATCCTCTTCCACTATTCCTTATACGTATTTAAATCCATCGTTTTTTTTACTCTTGTTATCTAACATCTCACTACATTCTTTCTTTTACTTCTCATCCTCTTCTTTCTCTCTCATTTTCTACTCCTTCTCCTCCTTTAAGCTCTTTTTTTTTTTTTTTTGCTCGCACTTTATTCTTTCTTTTGTTTCTCATCCTCTCTTTTCTATCTCACTTTCTCCTTTTTCTCTTTTAAGCTCTCAATTTTTTTCTTTTTTTTGCTCGCACATGATTTTTTTTTCTCTCTCACCCTCTCCTTTCTCTTCCACTTTCTCCTCTTTCTCCTCCTTTAAGCTCTCAATCTTTTTTTTTTTGCGCTTCATTCTATCTTTTAATTTCTCACCCCCTCCTGTCTCTCTCACTTTCTCCTCTTTCTCCTCCTAAACTCTCTTTTTTTTTTTTTTTTTTTTTTTTTTTTGCTCGCGCCATCTCTGCCACTCCCTCTTCTCGCTTTCATCATGGTGGTGACCACGCAAGTCTCCCTAGTGAGTTGGTTCCCGAAATCTATATATAAAAGTTTCTGCGGTCAATCCATCCAGGCACGTTGAGCCAGCAGCAGCCAGGAGCTACCTGCTCTTACCCTCCCAGGAGTGCCAAAAATAAATAAAAAATACTCAACAGCTATCAGTGACTCCTAGTTGATCAGGCTGTCCAGGCACGTACGGCCGCAATGTTTCTCTTAAGTTTCTCCTGAAAAATATTCCTGGTAATTCGTTTACAACTAAGAGTATATAAACGATCATTCATTATTTATGAGTGATTGACAGTTATGAGCGACTCTCCTATTTGACCCGCCTTTCCAGGGACGTGCAGCAAATCTCTCAAGCTTCTCCTGAAGAATACTTCTAGTAATTCATTAACAACTAAGAGTATATAAACTATTATTCATTATCATACAGCTTTTGTGAATTGCGTACAACTTACTTTAAGTTCAGTTTTAATGGTCAACTGCAGTACCTTTCTATCCCTTGAGGAAGTACACATCTTTTGGCTTAATCTGACTTGGTTAGGTTGAATATATTATTAGAAATGCATATGGAGCTTTTGGCCTTCTGAATTTTAAAACCGGGTTTAATCCTCGGTCGCAGATGTCAAATATCAAAAATTATATCACAGGAATCGGTTTATATTTTATCATTTTCATGGCAAAAGCAGATATCTCGATCACGTCTTGTAATGTCCGAATCCTGCATACAATGAGCGTATGAGAATCCTCGTCTTTTTAACACTCGTCAGTTAATTTGGTAAGAAATAGGTCTAGCAAATCAGAGGGACCAAGTTTCATTCCTTTTGGTTGAAACCAAATACTTATGGACCATGAGTTCAGAGAAAATTGTCTATAACTCGTAATGTATATATGTATTTGTATATGTGTTAACGCCTTGTAACTATCTACATCCATCAACCTCATCCACCATCGCCTGTGGAGTCTTCCACGTCAGTTCACACGCTGAGTTCTCCGCAGTGAAGTGGAGGTCCACCTCTACGTCGGCTTTTCCTTCTGAATGTCCCAAGTTCGATTCCAAATTGGGATAAGGTCCTTGGCGTTCATACCGGAAGGGAACTCTCCATGATCTCTTGCGGTCGGGGGCACTAGGTTTATGCAATGCTGTTTATTTCGCGTCTTGACTCTTTGCAGTAAGTTTATTTCGCGACGCCTCCCCCATTTTTCTTGTTGACAATGATTACTTGTTTCAACTTCTTGTTCAACTCGATTCTCTTTCGTTTTATTTCAATTTCCATTCCTCATCCTATATTCTTTTGATGTTACTTTAGTTTTCCAACTTCCTTTCCTTCTCTCCTATTATTCCATATAGTTTTCCATGATCTTATCATCATCATCTCCCTCCCTCCCTTCCCTTTCTTCAATTTTTTATCATCTTATTTCCTACCTCTTCCATTCTTATATACTTTCTTCCATTTTACCAACCTCTGTTTCTCCTTCTTTACCTCCCTCCTTTTCTTCTTTATCCTATTTTCCTCCCCATCCTCCCCTCCCCTCTCCTCCCCTATCCCCTTCTTCTTCCCCCTACTTCCCTCTGTCCTTATGCTTTCCTCTCTCTCTCTCTCTCTCTCTCTCTCTCTCTCTCTCTCTCTCTCTCTCTCTCTCTCTCTCTCTCTCTCTCTCTCTCTCTCTCTCTCTCTCTCTCTCTCTCTCTCTCTCTCTCTCTCTCTCTCTCTCTCTCTCTCTCTCTCTCTCTCTCTCCCACGCTCTCTCTCTCTCTCTCTCTCTCTCTCTCTCTCTCTCTCTCTCTCTCTCTCTCTCTCTCTCTCTCTCTCTCTCTCTCTCTCTCTCTCTCTCTCTCTCTCTCTCTCTTCCTCCATTCCTTCCTCTCTCCCTCCATCCCTACCTTTCCTCACCCCTCCACCCCCTCTCATCCCAGCCTTCTTACCTTCCTCAATCTTCACTTCCCTCACACCCTTCTTCCCTACCTTCCTCCTTCTCTTCCTCCCTCATCCCTTCCTCTTTCACCTCCTTCGCCTAACTTCTCTCTTCCTATCACGTACACGTCGCAAACTATGTTTTATGGCATCAATCAATGGCAATAAGCAAACACGGACGAAAAAGACGCCGAGACGATTAATTGAAATGGCGCTGCGCTTAGATTCCGATGCTTCGAATTAATAGGGACCAATATTTCGATGAAAGTCGACAGTGTGAGAATATATATACTTGCCTATATGTTTCTAGATATTGATGTATGCACATGCACGCACACACACACACACACACACACACACACACACACACACACACACACACACACACACACACACACACACACACACACACACACACACACACACACATACACATAACACGCGCGCGCACTCACATACGCAACTCGTGGCGTAGTTGGTAGAGTTCCCGGCTGCCGCCACGACGGTCCGAGTTCGAATCCCGCCCAGGGCTGAAATAATTTCAGCATCTCTGCGCTGCTGGTTGTTACTCCAACTCTATTGGGCGGGGAATTGGTTGTGTGTGTGCGTGTAAGGTCACAGCATTACCCACAGATCGGTTATATATGAGCTTTGAGCTCTTTTCCGGGAGGGAAATAGGTGCCGATCACGAGTCCAACACGTGATCCAAGACCATGGTGAACCATGCATACACTTTTTTATGGTGCCACTTTTAGCAAAAAAAGAAAAGAAATGCGACGAGCAAAATATTTACATAGCTTGTGTGTTTTTGCATTACAAAATACTGTTCATCAGCATAATCTCATTGCGGGAGCAAGTCAGGACGGAACTGAGCCTGAAATGAATAGATGGGATAGCTTCCAAAGTTATAAGAACTTAATAATGGAGATAACTGAATTTGCAACAAAGTTGAAACCTGTTGAAGAATTTGATCTCTTCCCACGCGTTTAAGTTTCATGAACCGAGACGTAAACTTGAACAATAAAAAGCCGCCAACCTGGTTCAGGGAGTAAAAATTAGCCAACTTGAAAAGGAAAAGGGTTTGGCAAATGTGAGAGTTAAGCTTCTTTATATCATAAAATCATACGAGGCATACGTGAATAGAATCAATGAACTATTGGGTATTCGATAAAGTTGGTTATTTGGCGAACACAAGGGATGTAAGTAAGTTGAAAGAAGAACAAGAATCAGCACAGAAAAGTAAAAACATGTTAGGTTGGAAGAAGGCGTAATAAGAATTAGTGGAAAAAGTATATGCATAGAGAGATAAAATCTCATGTCAGAGATGTATTAGGTAAGACAAAATGTGTCATAATTGTTAGCTGATGAGAAGAACACATCATTTTGTGAAAGGAACTCTAGGAACATGAGATTAAAATACTAAGGAAGTTACGTTCATGCGACTGATTATTTTGACGATGTGTTTAAGGTTAGGTCAGTACAAGAGGAACGGCTCGCGTCTAACGAAAATAAAACTCAAATCACAGGTCAGAGGAAGTGAAGTATTCATCAACTCTTGAAATTTAGCAGGAAGAAATGAGATTAAAAGCATTTGTATCAGGAAAGATGAGGTCAAAGAGGAACGTGCTAGGACACAAGAACTTGTAAAAAAAAAAAAAAAAAAAAAAAGATAATAAAACGAGGATATATAAAAACGAGATTTTCTGGATAGTTCAGGACACTGAAAGAATTAGATTACATTGGCAGAGGAGATTATCTGATTAGGAATAGGAGAGGATCACGGGATCATGAAAACAAATTACAAAATACTAAATGTCTGGAGAAAATGGAGAAATACATTATTACATTGGGATGTTTGAATATTGTGAATAGCCCAGGAGATGCCAAAACCAAAGCTGGAACCCATTTATCAAAATCCAAATATGGTAATTTAAAAACATTGTGAGAACCAGCGTTGGAATTATATATAATATTGATTAATATATGATAACTGGAGAAAAAGAGAGGACAATACGAATGTTTTTCATTTCCTGTGTGTGTGTGTGTGTGTGTGTGTGTGTGTGTGTGTGTGTGTGTGTGTGTGTGTGTGTGTGTGTGTGTGTGTGTGTGTGTGTGTGTGTGTGTGTGTGTGTGTGTGTGTGTGTGTGTGTGTGTGTGTGTGTGTGTGTGTGTGTGTGTGTGTGTGTGTGTGTGCATGTGATCTGGTATCTGTCTGTCTATGTATGTATATTCATGTTTGTGTCTGTGTGCGTGTGTATGTGTGCGCGCCAGAAGGCGTGTGTGTATCGTGCGTTCGTGTGCACACGTGGTTTGTATATTTTCTCGTGGTGTGCATGATTGGGAGTGCATATACGTCATACAAAGAATAACAGTTAATTTCGTACCCTCCTGTCTCTGTAGTACCATTGGTCAAGCTTAACTTTAGATCAGCTTGTGTTGCTTGCGTTATGTATTCTTCCATGTTGTTTCACGAATCAAGATATATCCATTGAAAACTGTATTTCTTAATAAGTTCACACATTTTATATGTTTTCTTTCCATACCTTTTTTTTTTGTGTCGTCTGCCTCTACCCTTTGCATAATTTTGTAAACTTCAATCATAACACGCCTCTATCTTGTTCCTTATAATGTTTGCAGCTCCAGCGTAGTGTGTCTTCTTATTTTTCATGTTTTGTCAGCTTCGTTAGGAACCAGAATGGTTGCCACTATCTGCATTTTTTTTTCTGTGACCACGCAACTGCAGCACACTCTAGTCTGGGATTTTCGACTATAAATATATTTGACGAGATAAACACCATATGAGGACGAAGCCTTTATTTGTACGACGTTTCGCTTATTACAGCTTTTTCAAGTGCAAGTTGAGATACAAACATACAACTTGTACTTGAAAAAGCTGTAATAAGCAAAACGTCGTACAAATAAAGGCTCCGTCCTCATATGGTGTTTATCTCGTCAATCTTGTCGGCAACTGCCACTTTTAAAGATAAATATATTTACTCTCAAATTTTCTAAGTTTCTTTTGTAGTTTTTATTTTTTATACTTTTCCAATGACAATTCTTTCCATTACAAATACTCGTGGATCCTTTTGCTCCTTCGTTTCCATAATTGCTTCGTTTCCAGGTTGTTCAGTGATGGATTTTCCTAATCCCCAATTTTGTCTATTTCCAATACTTTGATTTTATTTTTCCATTAATTTTCTACTACGAATCCTATTCATATATCCTATCTAGCTCCTATTTTAATAGCCTTACCATCCTCACGCTTTAATGTGTATGAAATCTTAGCACCACCAGGAAATGGAACTATGTAACTGCTTGTTTACTCTATCGTGCCATTAATGTAAATAAACAACATAAGTGGTACCAATACTAAACCCTGTGGTACTTCACTAATAACTTTCTACTAACCTGACACCTTATTTATCATAAGAAATCTCACACATCTTTATTAATCCTCTCAAACATCCTAGCATTTCAATTTGTATTCCTGCTATGTATTCCTGCTATGTATTCCTAGATACGTTATCAAAATCGTTCTACATTTCTAGAAACGCAGAGCTTACTAACCCCATTTCCCTTTTGTAAAACACCAATTAATCAACAAATTTAAAATGCGTGACCTTCCTTTTCTGAACCCAAATTGATTATCCTCCAAGGTTTTACATTATTCTAAATATTTTGTAAATCTACCACAATTCTCTCTCAAGTTATAGCTATTATGTTTGTGCATGTGTGTGTGTGTGTGTGTGTGTGTGTGTGTGTGTGTGTGTGTGTGTGTGTGTGTGTGTGTGTGTGTGTGTGTGTGTGTGTGTGTGTGTGTGTGTGTGTGTGTGTGTGTGTGTGTGTGTGTGTGTGTGTGTGTGTGTGTGTGTGTGTGTATGCGTTGTGTGTGTGTGTGTGTGTGTGTGTGTGTGTGTGTGTGTGTGTGTGTGTGTGTGTGTGTGTGTGTGTGTGTGTGTGTGTGTGTGTGTGTGTGTGTGTGTGTGTGTGTGTGTGTGTGTGTGTGTGTGTGTGTGTGTGTGTGTGTGTGTGTGTGTGTGTGTATATATAAGTAGTGTGTGAGTATACATTACTAAATATGTACTTACATCCCTATGCTCCCTAGTACATACATATACCTATATGCATGACCATGTGTACACAGTCTGTGTACGCATACAACATGTACGTTTTCTCGCTTGTGTGTAAGTGCAACTGGGCGTGTCAGGCTAACTCCGCCCCAAAAGAGGGTCACGATATTTGCCAACACATCACAGCCTCGCGTGCCCTCTCCCATCTTACCCTCCCTCCTTCCTCCTTCCTCCTTCCTCCTTCCTCCTTTCTCCTTCCTCCTTCCCTTCATTTCCTCCCTTCCACACGCCTCCACCTTTCCTCCACTTCCATCAATCCACATCTCTTCCATGTCCACCTTCCTTGACTCATGCACTTCGTCTACCTTCCACTTCAAGTTCTTGCCTCGTTTATTCCCTTCGTCTTCATCTCATTCTACTTTTATTTTCCGTGTCATTCCACTCCATTCCACAGGGCGCCATGGCATTTTGTTCTAGTGTACTCCATTCTAGTCCCCTGCACTCAATTTCAAGCCACTCCAGCCCACGCCACTCTACTCCGTCTATTATCAACCCTTCCCTCCTCTGACCTCCATATCTTTATTCTTTCCCTGACATTCTCCTCTTCAACCTTACTCTCTTCTCCTTTCATTTCCACTTCCTCCTTTTGTCTTCCGTCTTCATCCCTGTGCCTCGTCGAATCCCCTTCTCTTCTGTTTCCATCTCTCCCTTTCTGTCTAGTAACACTCTTAGCCTTTTCAAAACGGTGATCTGATTTATGGATTTTCTTTTGGTTAGGGACACGCATTTTCATGCAGTTTGTGGAATTAGCCCCGGGTTGGAATGGGCTTATGATCGGTTCAAATCTCCTCGAAGGCTAATATCTGGCTGTCGGCAGCTAGAACAGGATCCAGAATCTATTTCTACCTCGCCACGTTGAAGGGTTCGGTTCATATCTTTATTTTGTCTGACACCATGGCATTACCATTAAGCTATGCGTGACCACGTTCATTCTCACAGGTGCCATTCTTCTTCTTCTTCTTCGCGTTCTTCTACTTCGCGTTATTCTTCTTCGCGTTCTTCTTCTTCTTCTTCGCGTTCTTCTTCTTCTTTGCGTTCTTTTTCTTATTCGCGTTCTTCTTCTTCACGTTCTTCTTCTTCGGGTTCTTCTTCTTCTTCGCGTTCTTCTTCTTCGCGTTCTTTTTCTTCTTCGCATTCTTCTTCTTCGCGTTCTTCTTCTTCGCGTTCTTCTTCTTCGCGTTCTTCCTCCTCTTCTTCTTCTTCGCGTTCTTCTTCTTCTTCTTCGCGTTATTCTACTTTGCGTTATTCTTCTTCACATTCTTCTTCTTCTTCGCGTTCTTCTTCTTCTTCTCGTTCTTCTTCTTCGCGTTCTTCTTCTTCTTCGTATTCTTTTTCTTCGCGTTCCTCTTCTTCGCGTTCTTCTTCTTCGAAAAATTCTTCTTCTTCGCGTTCTTCTTCGCGTTCTTCTTTGCGTTTTTTCGCGTTTTTTCTTCTTCGCGTTCTTCTTCTTCTTCGCGTTCTTCTTCTTCTTCTTCGCGTTCTTCTTCTTCTTCGCGTTCTTCTTCGTGCTCTTCTTCGCGTTCATCTTCTTCGTGTTCTTCTTCTTCTTCTTCTTCTTCTTCTTCTTCTTCTTCTTCTTCTTCTTCTTCTTCTTCTTCTTCTTCTTCTTCTTCTTCTTCTTCTTCTTCTTCTTCTTCTTCTTCTTCTTCTTCTTCTTCTTCTTCTTCTTCTTCTTCTTCTTCTTCGCGTTTTTCTACTTCGCGTTATCCTTCTTTGCGTTATCCTTCTCCTTCGTCTTCAAGTTCTTCTTCGAGTTCTTCTTCTTTTTCATATCGTGTCCGTGGCATATTCTCAGTAACGGACGGGTCACGGGTCTGCAAG
>NC_134806.1:20117045-20119545 GCF_046742065.1 Oratosquilla oratoria
ATATGCGAGAAAATTTAGAGAAAAGGTGTAGATATCTTTTTTTTTTATGAACTAGGAAAAGATCTAAGGTAGGATCGATAGAAAGGCATTGTTAGAGATGTTGAAAATTTAAGTGAGTAGTAGTTGTTTTGTAAGGAAGATATACGAGAAGATTTAGGGAAAAGGTGTGGATATATATATATATATATATATATATATATATATATATATATATATATATATATATATATATATATATATTTTTGATTAGGAAAAGACCTAAGGTAGGGTCGATAGAAAGGCATTGTTAGAGATGTTGAAAATTTAAGTGAGTAGTAGTTGTGTTGTAAAGAAAATATGCGAGAAGATTTAGATAAAAGGTGTAGATATCTTCTGTCTTTTATGGATTAGGAAAAAACCTAAGGTAGGGTCAATAGAAAGGCATTGTTAGAGATACTGAAAATCTAACTGAGTAGTAGTTGTTTTGTAAGGAAGATATACGAGAAGATTTAGGGAAAAGGTGTGGACATTTTTTTTTTTTTTTTTTTTTTTTTTTTTTTAATAAAATACCTAAGTTAGGGTCGATAGAAAGGCATTGTTAAATATGTTGATTATTTAAGTGAGTAGTAGAGCTTGTGTTACGATGGAAATGATGAAAGTAAGTTGTCTGAGGGTAAGGCTGCCCTGCTCCAGGGTTTTGTAATATCAATATATAAAGACAAAAAGAAAAGTAGATAAAACCAGATAATAAAAAAAAAATAGATTATTGAACATCTATACATTGATCACTCAAATAGAGATTTAGATAGATAAATAAAAGCGTATTGTATAAACAAAAATATAGATATAATAATTAATAATAGTTATTCCCCGCCTACATATTTCTGTAAGGAAAATCTTTGAACAATTTTCTTTGGTGTATTGGCGTGGCATTGTTTCCATGCCACCCGATGAAAACGGCAAAAGGAGAACAGAAGTCAGTTCCCAAGTCTCCATTTTTGAAAATGTGTAGGAAATATATTTGAAATTAATATAGGGAGATCTTAAGCCTAGTTCGGAGATCGAGAGTCAGCCCTTCAAGGCTGCACCTCCTGATGGAAGTAAGGGGTGGTAGATGGATTCTGATTTATTTTATTTTATTTTATTTTATCTTATTTTATTATTTATTCATGCATTTATTAATATCTTGCAAGACCACCATGATTAAACATCCATCATTTGTCCAATATGTATTCAATTAGATATATATATATATGTATATATATATATATATATATATATATATATATATATATATATATATATACAAATAGCTATGCAAATATATATACACACATATATATATATATGTATATAATATATATACATATATATATGTATATATATATTTTATATATATATATATATATATATATATATATCAGATATGTGTACAAGATGAATGAATGAATGAGCAAGTAGATACACAAATAAGTAGACGAATAAAAGAATAAATATATAATTTGGAAGATAAAAATCAAGGAGGGACGGTGGAAATGATGTTACAATCAAATTGGATATAAGTTCTCTAGATAATGTTTTGACTGAGCTGGTCCATGATGATCACAATGCCCTTAAGTTCACAGTTCGTTCCTCATCTGTTTTTACATACATACATATACCAAAGGCTTTTTCCCCCTTATAAGAGAGGTAGCCAAAAAGAAAAAGACGTAAAAACCATTCACACCCATTCCATCCCTAATACACTCCACTCCCCTCCACCCTCCACCCTCCTTCCTATCTTGGCACCTCCTGGATGACGGGTCATCCCTGCATCTTGTCCACTGCCCTGGGTCAGAAGCAGTGTCGCAAGACACAGCACATCCACAGTAAGGCCGCTTCATTAAATCGGCGACCCCCCTCTCCGTCCCCTCATGCATAAAAGGAGTCATCTATTTTTGAACAGAATAAAATATGTAAACCGCGCCACAGTGTTAAAAGTGTTTAGTATCCTGTCTTTTGCATTTGGGAACATGGAGCTGAGTTATGCTCAACTGTCTATATTTCAAGTAAAGGTATTAACCACAGGAATACATTACGAAAAAAACATGGAGAATTTCAACTAAGTTCATAAAATTTCGCTGCATTAAAGGAACAACGTAGAAAACCTGTATCAGTTTGAGCAATGCAATATAATCAAATAAAACATAAAAATAACAACATTACACATGCCATGCTAGAGGAAACACAACAGAATAAATGCCAAAAATGTTAAGGATTATGATATACCATGATCACTCCCTTCAAGCAAATTCTCATTAAATGCAGAAAGACTTTTTATTCCTTACCCCCTTTTCTTTCGATTTGCTTTTTTTCCTCTTCCAATATTCATCCTTCAGACTGTGTCATTATTACCTCATTTCCCACATTCCAGAGCTCACTCCCTTCATTCTCCAAGTACCATTTCGCCTTAAAAACCAAACGGTTCCCAAATCCGAATTCCTCACCATTCTTCAAATGAATTCCCCTTTTTCAATTCCAT
>NC_134806.1:20124545-20127045 GCF_046742065.1 Oratosquilla oratoria
CTTATCCGAAAGTTCGAGCGCATAGAGCACACTTGTCGTAACTGGCCGCAGCTAGAAGAATCATTTTCTTATCATCATTATACCCTTCCCCCTTCCCTATTCCCTTCCCTTTCTCTCTTTCCTTAGCCTCTCTCTCCTTTCCCCCTCTCCTTTTCCTCCTCTCTCCTCCTCTCCACACCCCTCCGAAACCCTCCAAAACCCTCCCTTGTTTTGAACTTAGAGTGTGAGAATGTGAGGCTAAGAGCGTTCGTGTGAGATTATGAACGTGAGAGTTTCCGCGTGAGAGCGTAATACAAAGACGGATTCCGCAAATGGACCCGACGGTTTTGTAAGAAGATGATGCAAATACATAAGTGATGGCGGTGGGGTACTTACGCCAGGAGGCACTTAACCGTGCCAGAAGCCGTCGCATTTACACTTTTGTGGTCGGACAGAGCCGTTCGGGGATTGAACCCGGGTCCGCATAGTTACGACGTGAGTTCGAGGCTCAATCAGCTACGTCTGTATGAAAGTGTACAATCGGAGATCTATAGGTTCATTTAAAAGTGGAAAGAAAAATCACCTGGCGTTGGTTTGAATTAAACTTTATACGTCAAGAACTCTACCCAATGGACCTTGATGGCCTGCCATTGCCTTTTATATAGAAAATACTCGTAAAAAGTGGATAAAACAACTTGATACAGTCCATAATAAAAAGTCTTCCCCACTACTCATTTAACTAAATGAGAAAATCGAACTACTTGTTTTCAATCAGCGTGCTCCCCTTCAACGGAATAATATCGTATGATTTTGACCAGAATAAAACACACAAAGTCATGCTACGGGACTGAAGAGAGAGGTGTATGATTAAGCACATGGAATAATTTCCAATCGTCCTTGAATTCAATCAAGACTTCCCCAATTTTTTTTTTGTTTTCTTTCTTTTTCCTTTCTTTCCGAAATTTGCTATTCATGGGTTCTGCCGAGTTCCGGGAGACATGGTGTACACTTTTCTCCGAGTCACTCAATGACATATGAATATGAGATAATAGCACGAATACATTATCCCGCTGTGGCACGGTAGGCTTGGATGCTACTCCGTGACCATAAAGCCTCGGGATCGATTCCCAATGCCGGTAATACTTGCTGTACAAGAACCCGATTCGTATGCTCATCAAGTCTTCCGGCAATTTTATTTATTTAACTGAAAGGAAGCACAAACCAGTATCTTCAATAAAATGATGTATTCATTTTATTTTGGTTAAGGACGGGTGATTTGATTCATCCGAGGGGTCTCGACCGTTCACGGCCCCCGGAGTGAACGATCAAAATAAAATGAATTTTCATTAGCCCAAGAAAAATGTAAAGGCTACATCAAAGTGCAGAAGGTATCAGCTGCCTATATAGACATCTAATGCATAAAATCTCTGAAAACTCAATACTCAATAGTAAATATATAATTACATTCAAGAATGATAATCTTAGGCTAGAGGCCTATACTTGCGACCAAGAACTGCCTCCGTTGCCCTGTGTTCGAACGGTCATGGCGAGTAACCGTATATTCATCACTGAGTGGAGATCAATGAACCCTGTATAGGAACCGAATACCAGCCTACGGGGTTTTACCTCAAGTTGAGGCGAGGAAATCATGAAGCTGTGATTTCGAGGGGGAAAATATCTTTTTCAAAAAGCTGTCATGGGTAGAATCTGCGAAACATATCCGATCTAGTTATGGACCAAAAGGTCTCCTGTCGACATTAAGCCTGTGGTGTGATCACGGAAAACGGTTCCGTCTAACACCAGGTGACTTTATTCGGTTTAAAGAGGAAAGAAACTAAAAAAAAAAAAAAAAAAAAAAAAAAAATCAGTTTTTGAAAAAACGGAGATTTTTTTTTCTTTTTATAAAAAGACTTGAAAGAACTATGACATCTGACCTTCAATCGCCACTTGGTGTGAATCCGCTTTCTTGCCACGCTGTATGTGGTGTATTTGTATGCACATGCAGGTATAGCTTCTGGAGATGTTACAAGAGAGTGTACACTTCCAACAGATCTCGTGAGAAACATATAATTCAAGAAGGTAATTAATATCATTATCTATTTTTGCCTATTATAATTTATTTTATTATAATTCATTATTATTTTTGTACATTTATTATCATTTACTATTTACCTGTTTGTATATTATTTAATTCTATCTATTTAATTATTTATTTCATTTACTATTATCTAATTATTATTATTTTTATTTATCTATATACTTATTTATTTATCATTATTATAACTTTTTTCATCCGATCTAGTCATGGACTAAAAGATCTGTCGACATGCTCCCCCCTTTGTAATCCTTTGTAAATATACATACTTCTTTCACGGTCATCGGGTTGTTTTCATAAAATTTTCAATTCAACTTTCCGAGGCTATTAGTGATAATAAAAGTCACAGAGTCTTTAGCTACCTCAGAAACATTTCTACCTTCTGAATAAAGAGAAAGAAAAGAAATGTCACTCATAAGAAAAAGG
>NC_134806.1:20132045-20134992 GCF_046742065.1 Oratosquilla oratoria
TATGTCTTAAGAACAAAATATACCTCCCTACCTACCCTCAATAGACAGGCAGTATTTACCGAAATAAACGCCACAATTGAGGACCGTCGCTTCTTACAGCATTTTCTAGTACATACTCGTAATACATATGACTAAAATTAGATAAGAAGAACTGTGGGAACGGGGGAGGAAGGGAGGGAGGGATGTAGGGGGGAGGGGGTCATTGAATATTAAGAAAGGTTAAGAAGAAGGTGGACCAAATGTCTGGGAATAGAAAAAGTTAAGGATAAGATGGAACAATTAGCTGGATGAAGGAGCTAATGTCCTCCACCCAGCCAATTGTTCCATATTATCCTTGACCTTTCCTGTACCCAGACATTTGGTCCACCTTCTCCTTAACGTGAATAATAGAAAAGTTTAAGAAGAAGGTGGACCAAATGTCTGGGAACTGGAAAGGTTAAGGATAAGATGGAACAATTGGCTGGGTGAAGGAGCTAATGTCCTTCATCCAGCCAATTGTTCCATCTTGTCCTTTGACCTTTCTTGTGCCCAGACATTTGGTCCACCTTCTCCTTAACGTGAATAATAGAAAAGTTTAAGAAGAAGGTGGACCAAATGTCTGGGAACTGGAAAGGTTAAGGATAAGATGGAACAATTGTCTGGGTGGAGGACATTAACTCCACCCAGGCAATTGTTTCATATTATCCTTGAACTTTCTTGTACCCAGACATTTGGTCCACCTTCTCCTTAACGTGAATAATAGGAAAGTTTAAGGAGAAGGTGGACCAAATGTCTGGGAACAGGAAAGGTTAAGGATAAGATGGAACAATTCTCTGGGTGGAGGACATTAACTCCTTCATCCAGGCAATTGCTCCATCTTATCTTTGACCTTTACTGTTCCCAGACGTTTGGTCCACCTTCTTCATAACCTTTCCTAATATTCAGTGACCCCCTCCCCCCTACCTCCCTCCCTCTCATCCCTCCCTCCGTTCCCCAAGTTCTTATTTAACCTCAGTCATGTGTATTACGACTATGTACTTGGAAAACCTCTACCAAGTGAAACGTCGTACTAATAAATTCTTCGTTCTCACTTGTGGTTCTAATGTCGATAGACTTCTCGGCAACTGACACTTTTATAAACACAGGCAGTACTTGGACCTCATACCAGGAACTCTGCCAGGAAACGTCAAAGAGGAGACACAAACGAGGATCATGGACCCTAAATTGAAAAAAAAAAAAAATCATTGGTCCATCTTTTGCCAAAGACAATGACATGAATGATGATGTGGACCTCCGTTTTAATGGAACTAAGATAATGTCACTACAAACCAGGAGGCCAAAAGCTACAGGATTGCTGGACAAAGGGGGACTAAGTTAAAGGATAAACATGTATATAAGATGACAACTACTGGCTTTTTCAGAGAACACACTATCTGAGGAAGAGGCCTTTATCGATTATGCAACGTTTTGTTCTTTTGAGTTTTTAAAAGTACTTTTGTTTATAGATACACTCGTACATATGTACATACATAGAAACATACATACGTACATACATATGCATACGTAAGTACGTACGTACATACACACAAGCATACACACATACATATATATATATATATACATACATACATACATACATACATACATACATACATACATACATACATACATACATACATACATACATACATACATACATACATACATACATACATACATACATACATACATACATACATACATACATACATACATACATATATAGATAATGTAAATATATAGATATACATAGATATACATACACATACATATACATACATATAGATTATATATATATATATATATATATATATATATATAGATATACATAGATATACATATACATACATATATAGATATACATATACATATATATATATATACATATATAGATTTTTAGAACAAATAACACAACATACTCGGCATTAATAATCTTCATGGTTTCTATATTACTTATCAATTCTTAACAGAACGTAAATGGGGATTTGCAGCATCACCAAACGAAACCACATTAATCTATACATATATCTTTTCCTTTACACATCTCCTCGATGGCAGAAACTGGAGCTAAGTGGATCAACCTGTGGATGTCGAGGACTCCACCTAAGTGGATGTCGATGACTCCACCTGTGGATGTCGATGACTCCACCTGTGGATGTCGATGACTCCACCTGTGGATGTCGATGACTCCACCTGTGGATGTCGAGGACTCCACCTGTGGATGTCGAGGACTCCACCTAAGTGGATAAACCTGAGGAGGTCCAAGACTCCACCTACGACTTGCTTTCATTCCGCAAGCAGCTCTCCTTTGCCGTGAGCCGATTGCCTCCTCTGTAACAGCAACCATGAATGTTGTGATAATTGCTCTGGTCGATGGACAATAATTGCCATGACCCCAATGACAGCAAACAACTAAACAGCTAAACTTGTAAGGGACAGCAGAAGTACTGTGATATACTGAGAGGGGGAAAGAGAGAGCAAGAGAGAGAGAGAGAGAGAGAGAGAGAGAGAGAGAGAGAGAGAGAGAGAGAGAGAGAGAGAGAGGGGAGAGGGAGAGAGAGAGAGAGAGGGAGAGGGGGAGAGAGAGAGGAGACAGAGAGAGAGAGAGTGAGAGAGAGAGAGAGAAGGGGGGGAGAGGGAGAGGGAGAGAGAGAAGAAAGAGAGAAAGAGAGAGAGAGGAGACAGAGAGAGAGAGAGAGAGAGAGAGAGAGAGAGAGAGAGAGAGAGAGAGAGAGAGAGAGAGAGAGAGAGAGAGAGAGAGAGAGAGAGAGAGAGAGAGAGAGACGCGGAAAGTGTCCTAACTACCATAGCAAATGGACTATAACTGATTACCTCGATAACAACAAACCTGGCTATGAAACAGCCGCTCCGGGAAGGAACAATAACAAAGCCATATAAAGCCAATAAAAAAGATCTAATATCCTAGTAA
>NC_134806.1:20135492-20142992 GCF_046742065.1 Oratosquilla oratoria
ACATGGAATTAATTTCCAATCCGTCCTTGAATTCAATCAAGAACTTTCCCAATTTTTTTTTTTTTTTTTCTTTCTTTCCGAAATTTTCTATTCATGGGTTCTGCCGAGTTCCGGGAGACATGGTGTACACTTTTCCTCCGAGTCACTCAATGACATATGAATATGAGATAATAAGCACGAATACATTATCCCGCAGTGCAACGGTAGGCTTGGAGTGCTACTTCCCGTGACCATAAACAGCTCGGGATCCGAATCCCCAATGCCCGGTAATACTTGCTGTACAAGAACCCGAATTCGTATGCTCATCAAGTCCTTCCGGCAATTTTATTTATTTAACAGAAAGGAGAGCACAAACCAGTATCTTCAATATAAAGATGTATTCATTTTAATTTTGTTAAGGACGGGTGATTTGATTCATCCGAGGGGTCTCGACCGTTTCACGACCCCCGGATTGAACGATCAAAATAAAATGAATTTTCATTAGCCCAAGAAAAATCTAAAGGAAGCCTACATCAAAGTGCTGAAGGTATCAGCTCCCAATATAGACATCTAATCCATAAAATCTCTGAAAACTCAATAACACCAATAGATAAATTATATAATTACATTCAAGAATGAAAATCTTAGGCTAGAGGCCTATACTTGCGAACCCAGGAACTGCCTCCGATTGCCCTGTGTTTCGAACTATCATGGCGAGTAACCGTATATATCATCTCTGAGTGGAGATCAATGAACCCTGTATAGGAACCGAATACCAGCCTACGGGGTGTTACCTCAAGTTGAGGCGAGAAGATCATGATGCTGTGATTTCGAGGGGGAAAATATCTTTTTCAAAAAGCTGTCATGGGTAGAATCAGCGAAACATATCCGAACTATTTATGGACCAAAAGGACTCCTGTCGACATTTAAGCCTGTGGTGAGATCACAGGAAAACGGTTCCGTCTACACACCAGGTGACTTTAAAATATTCGGATTAGAGAGGAAAGAAACTAAAAAAAAAAAAAAAAAAAAAAAAAAATCAGTTTTTGAAAAAACGGAAGATCTTTTTTTTTTCTTTTTATAAAAAGACTTGAAAAGAACTATGACATCTGACCATCAAATCGCCACTTGGTGTGAATCCGCTTTCCTGCCACGCTGTATGTGGTGTATTTGTATGCACTTGCAGGTATAAGCTTCTGGAGATGTTTTACAAAGAGAGTGTACACTTCCAACAGATCTCGTGCGAAACATATAATTCAAGAAGGTAATTAAATAATCATTATCTATTTTTGCCTATTATAATTTATTTTAATTATAATTCAGTATTATTTTTGTACATTTTATTATCATTTACTATTTACCTGTTTGTATACTTATTTATGTAATTCAGTCTATAAATTATTTATTTCATTGACTATTATCTAATTATTATTTATTTTTATTTATCAAATATACTTATCTATTTATCATTAATTATAATTTTTTTCATCCGATCTAGTTATGGATTAAAAGATCTGTTCCGACAATGCTCCCCCCTTTTTAATCCTTTGTAAATAGTACATTCTTCTTTCACGGTCATCGGGTTGTTTTTCATAAAAAATTTTAATTCAACTTTCCGAGGCGTATTAGGGAATAATAAAAAGACACAGAGTCTTTAGCTAGAACAGAGATTAACCTCAGAAACATTTCTACTTTCTGAATAAAGAGAAAGAAAAGAAATGTCACTCATCCAAGAAAAAAGTTACAGTTTTGAAGAGGCTAATGGTTATTTTATTCGTTAAGTGTGCTTCAGGTGAATAGCCGATAAGCTAGTCAGACAATAAGAAAATCTCCCGTCCAGTACTGAAAAGGACGAAATATTTTACCAATCAATACACTTTTTTCCCCAAAACCTACATCCACTATTCAGAAATTCATCCCTCGCTTCCGGAACGCCGTAGGGCTATTTGCCCCTTGTCATTTCGTTCGCCCGACCATCCCTCTTTTGTCCTCCCCATTGCCCCCCGTTCGTCCTCACCCCAACCTCTACGCGTTTTCTCTCCGTATCCTGCGAACTCCACTTATTCATGAAGGAATTAAGCTTGCGTGTCCTCAGATTCATAGAAGGAAGATTGGCTCTGGATGTTACATGATCGGGCCTTTCTCAGGTCCCTTTTTGCACATGACCGAAACAAGGATCGGGGAGACCCTACTCTTTGATTGTGTGCGCATCTGTGCGTGCGTGTACGTGTGTGTTGTGTGTGTGTGTGTGTGTGTGTGTGTGTGTGTGTGTGTGTGTGTGTGTGTGTGTGTGTGTGTGTGTGTGTGTGTGTGTGTGTGTGTGTGTGTGTGTGTGAATGAAATATATATATATATATATATATAGAGAGAGAGAGAGAGAGAGAGAGAGAGAGAGGGAGAGAGGGGGGGAGACAGATAAAATGCAGAGAGCGAAATAAAGGCAGAGAGAGAGAGAGAGAGAGAGAGAGAGACAAACATACAGTCAGGCAAGACAAAAGAGTTAGACAGTCAGATAGACAGATATACAGACAGACCTAACAAGTATACAGACAGACTAACAAGTAAACAGACAGATAGATAGACAGACATACAGGACAGACAGACAGGCAAACAGAAAGACAGGAAATAAAGACAGACATACAGAACCCAGGTCAGACACGGCAGACAGACAGACCGACAGGAAAAACAGAAACAAAAATGAGAAAGAGACGGACATAAGGGAAAACAACATTTAATTTGATTGCATACAATTTTTCGTTTTTTTTTTTTCAGACAAAAATATTGAATTGATCACTGTCGATGCAGAAATAACATATGAATACCATTTTACGCCAGAGTGAACTTAACAATTTTAGGACATATGTTTTACAATAAAAAAAAAATAAGTCAACAGAATTGTACAGAATGAGATCCTAGTAGACATTTCACAAATAGCAATTTGATCTCATTAATGTTTTGACATTTATCACTTTATCTTATTACAATAATCTCGATTACTTTAATCGGGTGAAAATGCATATATATTTTATTGGTTTCATGTTTAATGTGAGTCTTATTTCTTATTCCTGATAAAAATGTAACGACGTATACTCTGTATGCTAAACCTGAAGGTGGAAACAGCTGTTCCGCGCAAGCAAACACTAAAAAAAATAAAAAATGTTTAAGTTTGACCGTCGTACAAATAAAGGCTCCGTCCTCATATGGTGTTTAAAACCTCGTCAATCTTGTCGGCAACTGCCACTTTCATGAAAACTATGGTTTAAGTTCCCATTAATGGGCTTCGTCTCCTTCAAGCTTAATCCCTCTTGCCCTCTAAGCAAAGGACTATAAAAGGACGGAGCCATGCCCGACAGGAGACCTTTTGGTCCATATCTAATGGTCGGATGTGAAAAAAATCATAACAATAATACAATGAATAGATAAAAACTATTAATAAGGTAAAATAACAAATAAAATACATAAATAAATGCAATAGGTATAAGTATAAAATAATAAACAAACAGGTAAATTAGAAAATAATAACAAAATTTACATATAACTAAATAAATGAGAATCAAACAGACAATGATAACAAAACAAAAACAAATAATATATAAATAAATGATAATCATTACAGCATCTTGCTTTGGCGTTTATCCCAAATGATCTCATTAAAGCTTCGAACTGAACTACATTGCCCTAGGCCTCTGCCAGGAAGTTTATTCCATTCATTCCATAACTAACAACGGTTGGCAAAGTTTGTTTCTACTCATCTCTTATACAAACAACCACTCAAAACTTTTATGCCATAGAATATCCATTTTAAACCCCCCATGCGATAATCATCACTAATAACATAAAATAACAACCACCACAACACACCAATCACCACCACCACCACCACCACCACCACCACCACGCACCACCAACGAACAACAACAACAACAACAACAACAACAACAAACAACAACAGCAACAGACAACAACATGCAAGCAACAACAAAAACCAACAAAAACAACAAAACAACAACAACAACAACAAACAACAACAACAAATCAATATATTGCTCACCCCAACCCCTGGGGGGGGGGGGGGGGGGGGGGGGGGGGGGGGGGGGGGTGACGGACTAGAATTCTAGTCCTTCTTAGATTATTTTCCCCTACCATCCTCTGAATTTTTAGTCTCCGCTCCTCTGTTAGGCTGGTCCATTTCTCCTTTTCACGTATCGATGTCTTCTAAAAAAAAATGACGAGGAGCATTATAAGCCCATGTGGCGCTTGGGAAGCTGTAATTGAAGCCATCACACTTGTTTCTGTACCTGTGGAACTGGTTGAATCAGGTAACAGTTCATTGCTGGGAATTAGAGATGTGCGGGACTCGAACCCGGGACTAGGGTGATACGAGATTTCTAGGGCGGTTTCCAGGTGTTTCACAAGGGAGCCACGAGCTGCGGCCACCAGTAAACCTTTATACCAACTCACGGAAACACTCTTCATGACACACTATTCCATACAACCATGGTTTTTCTTTTCATAATTTTCATATAAAACTTTACATCGCCTGGGGTTAATCTAGAATCAAAAATCCTCAAAGCTGACAAAAGATTAGAAGGATTAACTGCCGTAGAATGTTTTTTCATTATTATTACTCTACGAGGGCCCAAGAGCTATTTACAAGCTGGATAAAAGTCACATAGGGCTAGCCAGAAGAAAGTTTTCTGAGATGAGATGTGGACTCTTCTGGAGTCATATCCTTTCGCGACTCTCGAAGGAAATAAATGACCCTAAGTCGGATAACGATTTGGAAGCATGGGTAGTAATGTTCAAAACAGTTGGATGCAATTCTCCTATGAGATTAAATGGGTCGACATCCTTCCCACCCACCACCATAACCCCCACCCTCACCTCCTATCTTCCGAGCGATCTCTACAAAAATAAAGGTGGAGATATTCAAAACCAGACTGTATTCCGTGATTCCTACAAAACCAATTCTGTAAGAACCAATACGGCCAATTGTTTTTTAGCAGAGCTAAACTAACTACGCACATAAACCATGAGAGTGCCCAAATTGAGGGCCAGGGAATTACAAGCCTAACAATTCCCAGACTCACTCACAAGCCACACACGTCAATCATTCACAGGGCTCTTATTCTCCATTCTATTTTCTATTTCTCTCTATCAATTCTATCTCTCTTTCTCTCTCTCTCCTCTCTCCTCTCTCTCCTCTATATATATATATAATATATATACTATATAATAATACTATATATATATACATATATTATGGTATATATAATGTATTAACTACATGTATACTATATATATAACAAATTAAATAGATATATATGTATGCTATATATATATAATATATTAAATATATAATATATCATATATTTCTCCTCTCTTTTATATCTATCTATCTATCTCCCTCTACCTTTTTCTCTCCTCCTCCATAACCCATCTTCTTTCTCTTCTCATTTTCCCTTTGCTTCTTTATGAACTATTCCATATGTTTTTAAGATAAGTAATTTTTGATACGCATACTAAAGGGGAGTACCAGGTTTAGATTTCAAATTAAAAAAAAAATGCGCTTCCACTTTCTCTAGAGAGGTAGAAAACCTCTTCATAACAGTTTCCAAGGGAAAGTCTACTCTTGGAATACATGTATATATATATAAATATATATATATATATATATATATATATATATATATATATATATATATATATATATATATATATATGTATGTATGTATGTATGTATGTATGTATGTATGTATGTATGTATGTATGTAAGTATGTATGTATATGTACTGTATGCATGTATGTATGTATGTATGTATGTATCAGTTTTAAAAAACGATTAGACAACTTTATGGATGTACGACAGTGGTGGTGAATACGAGAGCTGCCTAGTGTAGGCCTTATGGTCTCTTTGCATTCTCCTTTATTTCTTATTCTTATGTTCTATGTATGTATTATGTATGTATGTATGTATGTATGTATGTATGTATGTATGTATGTATATATGTATGTAGGTATGTATGTATTTATGTATATGAATGGTAAGAATGGAAAGACACGATTGGGAACAAGGGACTTTATTCCGACCGGTTTCGCCTTTGAGGCTTCTTCAGAGGTAATATGAAGAAGCCTCAAAGGCGAAACCGGCCAGGAATAAAGTCTCCTGTTCGCAATCGTGTCTTTCCATTCTTACCATTCATACACCTGTCATGATGTCACGATACATTTATGTATGTATATATATATATATATATATATATATATATATAGTAAGGAAATACCCGTATAGGCTCTAAGAGAAAAACAGATACGCCTCTGCCACCCGGGCGGTGTGTTGTCCTTCACCAAGCATCAGCATGACGTACTCATGATCGTGATTTGCTGGTGTGCACTGACTCACCGGATCCGAACACAGTGGGAGCGAATGGTCCTCAACTTGGTGCCGAGCCATGTCAGAGGAGCGTCAGACCGAGCGGAGGCGATCGGACAGAGCCAGCAGATCACCTCGTTGATTCCATGCCGAACATAATGACACAATCCACGAGGCGAGGAGATCGACGGACGGAAGCCTCGGGTCGAGGGATCAAGAGACTTCGGCATATGAACCTGCCATCCTCTCGGTTTTCCCCCTCGAGAGTGGATAAACTCAAATACTTCGACTTCGTCTAGGTCACAGGTGTTCATGGTATATTGTCTTCGGTCGTTCTCAAGACGATACCCGGTGCTTGCAATGTCTTCAGCCAGTAGAAGCAACTTCGCGTCTCGAGGTCCCAGAAGCTATGGTGACGGTCTTCTTGAAGAGAGGATGCTGACCTCCCCAGTAGGCCACGTCCAACGACTCTCCAGCCACTGCAATAACCACCTTATAACCCTACTAACTCTCTTTCTCACCTCTCCATTAGCGATCCCCAATTACTGATATACTTTGTAACTCTTGGGTAACAGCTCCTTTTCTCATCGGAGCTGACTCCGTCTGCAGGTTTTCTTAAATTGATCCGCGATGCTGAGTCGTTTTTTGATGGCTTACCGTGGTGCGATCTCATACAGGTCATGAAGGTCACCTCCTGTGGGGGGTGGGGATGTAAATGTGCCTGAGAGGTACAGAGTGAGAACATGTTTTAGGTGGACGAGAATCCACTTTAATTCCAGGAGTGACATACAAATAGTACTTTCTGACTCTGTTCAGAAGCTACTCACTCAGTTCTGAAGATAGAAAGATTATACTTGGCATGCATACTAAAGGGTTAAAAGATTGAGTTTTGGTTTAAAGAAAAAATACCTCCAACTCTCGAAAGCAAAGCTACTCTCCCTCGGTTTTAAAGATAGAAATATTACACCTGGCATGCACACTGAGAGGGTGGGTGGGTGAAAATATGTCTTAAGAACAAAATATACCTACCTACCTACCCTCAATAGACAGGCAGTATTTACCAAAATAAACGCCACAATTGAGGACAGTCGCTTCTTACAGCATTTTCTAGTACATACTCGTAATACATATGACTAAAATTAGATAAG
>NC_134806.1:20147992-20160492 GCF_046742065.1 Oratosquilla oratoria
TAGATAATCGAAGACGGAAAATAAGTATAAAGTAGTCAATGTCATAAAATAGAAATTGAATAAATGAGTCTCACAATGAACGAATACAAACATGTGTAAAGATATATATACAAAAAACTTAAAGTATGGCGACACCCCCACCCCCACCCCCATCGTCCATTTTCCATTTCCATCGTCTCCTTCCGTATAGCCTCTATCCTTTGACACCACGAGGAGCGTGCGGGTGGCTAACCCCCCTCCCCCCAGTCCTTCTCCCCTCCTCTCCCCCCTGCCCTCCTCCCCTCCTCTCCCCCACCCAACCTCGCCTTCCTCGTCACTGCCGTCGCCACCACTAACAAACCCATCAAGTCCCATACGACGCGCTCTGATTCGCGTCATCCAAACAGATGGGAGAGGAGGAAGAGGAGGAAGAGAAGAGGAGGGAGAGAGGAGAGAGGAAGGAAGATGAGATAGGGGAGAAGATGGAGGAGGGAATGGAGAGGAGGAGCGCGATGAGGAGAGAAGGAGTTAAGGGAGGAAGAGAGGAAGAGGAGGAAGAGAATGGGAGGGAGAGAGGAGAGAGGAAGGAAGATGAGAAAGGGGAGGAGGTGGAGGGAGGGAATGGAGAGGAGGAGTGGGATGAGGAGAGAAGGAGTTAAGGGAGGAAGAGAGGAAGAAGAGGAAGATCAAATAGTGAAGGATTAGAGAAAGAGGAATGAGGAGCACGAAGAAAGAGGGAGGTAAGGGAAGAGGGTAGGGAGGAGAGGGAGGAGGAGGGAGAGTAGAAGACGAATAAAGAGAACAGAAACAGGAAATGAAGATTGACGGAGAGGGATGGAGGAAGATGAGGGGGAGGGTAAAGGAAGATGCGAGACAGAGAAGGAAGAGAGGAAGAAGAAAGAGGAGGAGGCGTAGAAAGAAAAAGAAGAGATGGAGGACGAAGACTTGGCAAAGGGGGAATAGATAGCAGAATAAAAGAGGAGAAGGTTTGGGGAATGAAGAGGAATGGGAAGAAGAGGAAAGGAAGAAGGGGAGGAGGAGGAGGAGGAGGAAAGAGGAATTGAAGAGATGGGTAGAGTTAAATGGAGTTGGTGTGGGGTGAGGAGAGGAAGGAGGAGAGGAAGGAGGAGAGGAAGGGGAAGGGAGAGGAGGAAGAAGAGGGGAAAGTCATGTGAGGAGAAGGGGAAGAGAAGGGAAGAGGAAGGGAGGGGATAAGAGGAACGAAAGAAGAAGAAAGGTAGAGATGGAAGAAGACGGAGGAGGAGTGAAGGAAGAGGTAAGTAAAGGAAGGGAGGAAGAGGAGAAGGAGAGTTAAGAGGAGGCGTGGAAGAGAGGAGGGTAGAATGAGTGAGAGAGAGAGGATAATGAGAGGGAGAGGAGAAGGAGAGGTAAGAGGAGGCGTGGGAGAGAGGAGGGTAGAATGAGTGAGAGAGAGAGGATAATGAGAGGGAGAGGAGAAAGAGAGGTAAGAGGAGGCGTGGAAAAGAGGAGGATAGAATGAGTAAGAGAGAGAGGTGAAGGAGAGGGAGAGGAGAAGGAGAGGGGAACGAGAAGAGCAGGTGAGGGAGAGGAAATGGATAAATTTGGAAAGAGAGGAGAGGAATAAAGAGAGGAAAGGAGAGCAGATGGAAGAATTTTACTATTAATAACCAACGTTTCTGTGTTTTGGGGGCAATAGGGAGGCGGAGCCGTAGAGGTGGTAGAAGAGAGGTTTAAGGAGTGTAGCAAAATGGAGGAATTGTAGAAATTAAAAATGACCGGTTTTTAATTTTTTGAGTTGGGGTTGGGTTTCTTGTCCTGCTGAGGCACTTGGCTCGCAAGGATGTCACAAAACAACTTTTAAATATCGAAAATATGAAATATGAGGTCTGCATACCCCCATAGAAGAAGAGGGGGAGAAGAAGAGGAAGGATAAGGAGAAAGAGGAGAGGGAATAGAAAGAGGAGGAGGAGAAGGAAGAGAGAGGAGGAAAGGGAAGAATTAGAGGGAGGAAAAGAAGAGTTCAGAGTGATGAATAAAAAGAAAACGGAGGATGAAAGAGGAATAAGAAGAAAACGGAAGATGGAAGATGAAGCCACTCGAAGAAAACGGGAAGAGAGGAGAGAGAGTAGATGGGTAGTAGAGATAGAAGGAGGAGGAGAAGGAGGAGGCAATTGGAAAATGGGGGGAAAGGAGGAGTATGGGGGAAAATGAAAGAAGATGAGGAGGAAGGTGAGAAGGAGGAGGAGGAAGAAGGCGAGGAAGAGGAGGAGACAAAGAAGGAGAGGAGGGGGAGGAAAAGGAAGAGGAAAAGAGGAAGGAAGGTAAGGGAAGAAGGAGGAGGGGAAAGGTAAAAGAAGGAAGGAAGGAAGGAGCAGAGGAGATAAAACAAAGGAAGAAGAAAGAGAAAGGAAAGGGAGAGAAGAAAGGAGAAGAGGAAGGAAGGAGGAAAGGGAGAAGATGGGAAGAAAGGAGAAGAAGAAAGGGAGTAGAGAAATAAGAGGAAATGGAGATTGAGAATGAGAGAAGTGAGATTGAAAGAGGATCAGAAACAGAGGAGGATGATCCAGGTTGAGGAGGAAAAGAGAGGAAGGAAGAAGTGTGGGACGAGGAGGAGTAGGAGGAAGAGGAAGGAGGAGGGGGAAGGGGTAATGGGACCTTGAGGGACGGAAAGGGAAAAGGAGGGATCGATGTGAGGAGGAGGAGGAGGAGGAGGAGGAGGAGGAGGAGGAGGAGGAGGGGCAAGGGGGAGTAGAAAGAGTGTGGGTGAGAGGGAGAGGGAGGAGAGAGGAAGAGGAGAAGGAAGAGGAAGGAGGAAGGGGCGAGGGGAGAGGAAAAAGTAGATAAAGGAGGAGGGGAGTGGGAGAAGGAAGAGAGAGAAGAGGAGGAGAGTGGATAAGGAGGAAAACCAGGAGGAGGACAAGAAAGAGAACAAGAACGAAGTGGAGGAGATTGAGGAGGAAGAGGGAGAGGTGAAGGAGGAGGGGACGAGGAGGAGAGGAAATAGAAAGACGAGGAGGTTTAGGAGGAGGAAGAGAAGAAGAGGAATGAGAATTACGTGAGTAGGGGTAATTGGAGGAGAAGAGGAAATAGTTGGAGTTGAGAGTGAGGAGGAGGAGGTGCGAAGAGAAGGAGGAGGAAGAGGAGAAGGAGGATGATTAAGAATATGAATGGCAGGAGGAGTAGAAGAAAGAGGAGGAGGAAGAGAAAGAAGATGATTAGGAAAGGGAAGAGAAGAAGAGGGAGGAAAAGGGGAGGAAGAGGAAGAGGATAAGGAAGAGGAAGAGGAGGAAGAGAGTGAGTAGGAGGAAGAGGAGGAAGGCGAGGACAAATAGAGGGATCATCAGGAGGATGAAGCCAATAAAGACAAGTATAAGTGTAAGGAGGACAAGGAAGAGGAAAATAGGACCAAAAGCAGAACAAGACAGAGGAAAAATAGGACCAAAAGGAGAGCAAGGAAGAGGAAAAATAGGACCAAAAGAGGACAATGAAGAGGGAAAATAGGACCAAAAGGAGAGCAAGGAAGAGGACAAATAGGACCAAAAGAGGACAATGAAGAGGGGAAATAGGACCAAAAGGAGAGCAAGGAAGAGAAAAAATAGGACCAATAGTAGGACAAGGAAGAGGGAAAATAGGACCAAAAAGAGGACAAGGAAGAGGAAAAATAGGACCTAAAGGAGGACAAGGAAGAGGGAAAATAGAACCAAAAGGAGGACAAGGAAGAGGAAAAATAGGACCAAAAGGAGGACAATAAAGAGGAAAAATAGGACCAAAAGGAGGACAAGGAAGAGGAAAAATAGGACCAAAAGGAGTACAAGAAAGAGGAAAAATAGAGCCAAGAGGAGGACAAGGAAGAGGAAAAATAGGTCCAAAAGGAGGACAAAGGAAGAGGAAAACAGGACCAAAAGGAGGACAAGGAAGAAGAAAAATAGGACCAAAAGGAGGACAAGAAATAGGAAAAATAGGACCAAAAAGAGGACAAGGAAGAGGAAAAATAAGACAAGGAGGACAAGGAGGAGGATGATGAATAGGAAGAGGAAGTAGAGGGTAGAGGAGAGGAAGGAAGAGGAGGAGGAGGAGGAGGATGGAAGGGAAGAGGAGGAGGAGGAGGAGGAGGAGGCGAAGGAGTAGGAGGAGGGAAAGGAAGAGGAGGAGGAAAGGGAAGAGGAGGAGGGGGAGAGCAAGGAAGAGGAGGGAGGAAGAGGAAGTAGAGAAGGAGGAGAGCAAGGAAGAGGAGTAGGAGGAGAATGGGAAGGAAGAGGAGGCGGGGAAGGAAGAGGAAGAGGAGGAGGGGAAGGAAGAAGAGGAGGAGGAGAGCAAGGAAGAGGAGGAGGAGGAGGAGAAGGAAGAGGAAGAGGAGAACGGACCATCTATATGCAAATGATTGTGCCTTCTGCTGCGCTTGTCACGGGAAGGAGGGAGGGAGGGAGGGAGGGAGGGAGGGGCAGTGGGAGTGGAGGAGGGAGTGGAGGAGGGAGTGGAGGACGATGGAGGCCAAGAGTCCAGAAAGGTGAGGGAGAAACGTCATGGAGTAATTAACGAAACATTGTGTGTGTGTGTGTGTGTGTGTGTGTGTGTGTGTGTGTGTGTGTGTGTGTGTGTGTGTGTGTGTGTGTGTGTGTGTGTGTGTGTGTGTGTGTGTGTGTGTGTGTGTGTGTGTGTGTGTGTGTGTGTGTGTGTGTGTGTGTGTGTGTGTGTGTGTGTGTGTGTGTGTGTGTTTGTTTGGATGGAGGGAGGAAGGAGAAGAATGACGAGGTGGAGGGAGAGTGACAAGTGGAAGGGGGAGTTAGTGAAATTTGTATAAGAATCATGTGGAAGAATGAGAAACTAAGGATGGAATGTGGAATAACGGAAGGTGGAAGATGAAAGGGGGCGGAGAGGAAATGAGGTAGGGCAGGTGGATGTGTGGAGTGAAAGTTGCTGAAAATATTGTGGATTGAAGAGACAATTTGGACAAGAAAATTAGAGAAAATAAATAAATATATAAATACCCCCCCCCTGAGAGAGCAAATGTTATATAAACGGTTGTCGAAAGGTTGTCACATGACAGGATTACAAAGGCGGAGCATGCCGACAGGAGACCTTTTGGTCCATAACTAGGTCGGATGCGAAAAAATAATTATAAATAGCTAAATAAATAAATGAATAAAAAGATAAAAATATAATAATATTATAATAGATAAAATAGATAAATGCATAAGTATAGTTAAATAATAAACAAACAGGTAAATAGTAAATGATAATAAATTGACATATAACTAATAATAAATGTTATCAAGCCAATAATAGTAAATAAATAATAATAAACAAACAGACATATATTTTCAAGTATGTGATGAAACTGTTTTTCTTTAGAATATTTCAAATAAATATTCACATAGATCATACATAAAGAACGCAGTCTATATAGTTTTAGGCATTTTATTTATACTTGAGACAAAATGGTACTTTTTCTTTCAAAGTTTGTCAAAAGTTTGCTTAAAGTTCGTATTGCATATTTTACTTAGCATCGCATAGGAAGAGAAATTTTTAATCAAAATCAATTTCTTTTGTTACTGTATTCGATTTTACATTGATAACTTTCCAATATTGCGATTATTGAATAAACATGCTTTTCACACACCTTCAAAAAACGTTTGCTAAAAGTACACAACTATTAATTTCTGGGGGGGGGAGGTAAAAAGATAAAGGGACGATGGTTTAGTGATAAGATCAAGCGTTCCTTGAGAAAAGGGTCTAGAACTAACGACAGCCGCATTATTCAGCTCAATTATGTCCTCATGACTGTTGGAGAGCCATATTAACAAATTATATTAAATCATCAATGCCCAATTTTCCTCTTAGAAACTGTTTTGGAGTGTGAATAAATAAAGATAAACATTAAAGAAATAAACAAATTTATAATTATGATAAAAAAAATACCTACGTGAGTGTAATAACTTTTATAATACTTCCAATACATAAAGACGAAGCACAAAGAATTGTAAAATTATTGTATTTGTACTTAAAAGATATCTGTGTGTGTGTGTGTGTGTGTGTGTGTGTGTGTGTGTGTGTGTGTGTGTGTGTGTGTGTGTGTGTGTGTGTGTGTGTGTGTGTGTGTGTGTGTGTGTGTGTGTGTGTGTGTGTGTGTGTGTGTGTGTGTGTGTGTGTGTGTGTGTGTGTGTGTGTGTGTGTGTGTGTGTGTGTGTGTGTGTGTGTGTGTGTTTGTTTGTAATTAAAACATTAAGGACGTATGTTCTACAGATGCAAGGTAACCAGTATGAAAAAAAACAAATGGGGCAGAACGGTTTCGCGTATTACATCAGTGCAGAGATACGTGTATTTATGCATTGAAGATGTACTACACGAAAGCGCTCGTCTCCGGTTATTTCTTTTCATAGTAGTTACCTTGCATATATGTATATATATATATATATATATATATATATATATATATATATATATATATATTATAAAGAATTACAAGGCGGAACATGCCGACAGGAGACCTTTTGGTCCATATCTAGGTAGGATGCGAAAAATCATAATGATAATAGATAAATAAACAAGTAAATAAAACTATAATAATGTAAATGATAAATAAAATACGTAAATAAATGCATAGGTATAGTTAAGTAATAAACAAACAGGTAAATAGTAAATAATAATAGATTGACATATAACTAATAATAAATGAGAATCATGCAAATAATGATAAACAAACAGACCAATGATAACAAAACAAATAAACAAATAATATAAAATAAATGATAATCATTACAGCATCTTGCTTAGGTGTTTTCTAAATGATTCTTAAAGCTTCGAACTGAACTACATTATACTGCCTCTGCAGGAAGTTTATTCCATGCATTGACTACACGGCTGGCGAAGTTGTTTCTACCCACTTTCAAATTCAATCTATTTACGGACAGTTTGAAGCCATTGTTTCTTGTCTGATTCTCATTCAGTGTGAAAATTTTGTCACTTTTGATGTTGTCAATTCCCTTTAGAATTTTAAAGACCTGTATCAAATCGCCTCTGAGTTTACGCTTTTTTAGGGAAAACAAATTCATATGTTTTGGCCGATTTTCGTATGATTTACTTATTTATATTTGGAATCAGTTTTGTGGCTCGCCGTTGTACTTTTTCCAATCTGTCAATGTCTTTAATGAGATTTGGTGACCATACGGAAACAGCATATTCCAAATGTGGACGAACTAACGATTTATATAGCTTGTTAATGAGTGATGGACTTTTGAAGTCAAATGATCGAGCAAACAGTCCTAGAATCTTAATCGCTTTCTCAGAGGCTGACATACACTGTTTGGATGATTTGAGATTGTTACTGATAATTACGCCGAGATCTTTTTTGCTATTCACTTTTGTTAACAAATTCCTAAATAACTTGTAATCGTACTTACTGTTATTTTTACCTATGTTTATTACCTTGCATTTATTTGTGTTAAATTTCACTAGCCACTTTTCAGACCATTGCTGTAATTTACCTAAATCTTCTTGAATGTCTAATTGGTTTAAGTGATCATTTGCCATTCCGCACAGTTTTATATCATCAACAAATTTAGAAACAGTAGATTTTAGTCCATGGTCTATATCATTTATATATACTATGGATAGAAGTGGCCCAAGAACGGAACCCTGGGGAACACCACTTGTAACATTTTTCCATCTAGAAGTTTTTCCATTTAAAACAACTCTGTTTTCGATCATTCAACCAATTACTAGTCCAACTTAATAGGCTACCACTTGTTCCGTGTGAAGCTAATTTAGTAAGTAGTCTTTCGTGGGGGACGGTATCAAAAGATTTTGCAAAGTCTCGGTGTATTAAATCTATATTGTTTCTTTTGTCATAACTCGAGATAACTGTGTTGTAGAATTCGAGTAAGTTAGTCACGCAAGAACGTTTCCGTCTGAAACCATGCTGGCTATCATTCATCAAACGGTTACTTTCTAAATGATGTTTGATAGCATCTCTGATGATAGTTTCCATAGTTTTTCCTACGATTGAAGTCAAACTTATAGCCCTATAGTTATTTGGTTTCTTTTTGTCACTTTTTTTGAATATGCGAGTAACGTCAGCTAGCTTCCATTCTCTTGGGACATCTCCGGATATGATGAATTTCTTGAAAATAATTTCTAATGGAACAACAATCTTATTTTTCATTTCCTCCAAGATTCTTGGATACCAACCGTCAGGCCCTGGTGTTTTATTAACTTTGAGTTTCTCTATGCACCTTTTAATTTTTCATTTTGTTATATTTACCGTAGTGAGTGAGTTTACCCTAAACTTTTCACAGGTTTCAGTTTGGAGTTCACTTTGAGGTGTTTCGTTTACGAATACCGAGCTAAGATAATTGCTTAAAATATTACACATTCCTTCATTTGAATATTCAAGTTAACCGTCAGCATATAATAGTGGACCAATGTGATTTCTAATAACCTTTTTATCTCTGATGTAACTATAGAATTCTTTGGGATTCTCTTTGGATTTATCAGCGATATTAATTTCGTATTGTCGTTTTTTTTAATTGTCTTTTTTAAATCTCTCTGTATTAATACATAACTATGATAGTCATTAGATGCACCCGAGCACTTATGTTTCTTATAAGCCTGTCATTTTTTAGTAATATTTTTTTCAGTTTCTTTATCGAGCCATTTTGGGGAGCCTGATTTGGGGGACGTCTGTCCTTAAAAGGAATGTAAGTATGAATCATCTTAGTGAGCGTATTTTGAAATATTTCCCACATCTGATCTACAGGTCTTTCGCTTAATTTTGCCTCCCAATCTGTAAGCTGAAGCTCCTGACGTAGTCCTATGAACTGAGCTTTACTGAAATCGGTTATTTTAGAAACACAAGTATCTATTCTAAAAAAAAATTAGTAGTTTGAATCTAACTAAGTTACAACAGTTTCACCGACTTCTACATCAGTTATCATGCTTTCGCGGCTAGTGATCAATAGGTCGAGTAAGTTTCCATGTCTTTTAGAGCAAGAGCTACTTCTTCTTTAATAGCTTCTGGTATATTATCATCGTCTACAGACATGGAAAGAATGAGTGAGGAAATTTTGGTAAAAGGGGTGTGGAAGGCAGAGGTGGAAGGAGTGAATATGAGGGGGCGAACAAGGATGAGATGGATGGATGGGAGGAAAGGGGCATTTGGAAAGAGGGGAATGTCAGTTGAGGAAGAACGGGAGAAGATTGAAGATAGGGGTGAATGGAGAATGGTTGTGTATGGATGATGATGTGATGCAAGAAAGGGAGTGAGTGAAGGAGTATGTGTAAAAAATAAATTGGCGCAGACCGAAGGGACTTCTCCTTTTTTCTGCATGAGTGGACGAAGAGCTGGGGGACGCCGATTAAATGAAGCGGCCTTGCTGTGGATACGCTTTGTCTTAGTACACTGCTTCTGACCCAGGCCAATGGGCGAGATGTAGGGATGGCTGTGATCCAGGAGGAGCCAAGATAAAAGGGGGGAAGGGGGTTGAATGAGAATGGAGTGTGTAGGGAGGGAATGAGTGGGAGTGGATTTTATGCCTTTGTTTTTTGGCTACCTCCCTTGTAAGGGAGAAAAAGCCTTTGGTATATGTATGTATGTGTGTATGTATGTATGTTTGTATGTATGTATGTATGTATGTATGTATGTATGTATGTATGTATGTATGTATGTATGTATGTATGTATGTATGTATGTATGTATGTATGTATGCATGTATGCATGTATGTATGTATGTATGTATGTATGTATGTATGTATGTATGTATGTATGTATGTATGTATATATAATGTATGTATGTATGCATGCATGCATGCATGTATGTATATATGTATGTATGTATGTATGCATGAATATTCTCGTATGTATGTATGTACGTATGTATGTATGTATGTACGTATCCACGTATGTATGTATGCATGTATGTATGCATGTATGTATGTATGTATGTATGTATGTACAGTATGTATGCAAGTATGTATGTATGTACAGTATGCATGCAAGTATGTATGTACAGTATACATGCATGTATGTATTTGTTTATGCATATGTGTATGTATGTACGTATGTATGTATGTATGTATGTATGTATGTATGTATGTATGTATGTACAGACAAATTCAGCAAATAAATTGTCGTATTTGACAAGTACGTTTTTATCACTCAAAGTTATCATACGCTGTCTCCCTGAAGATAGATTCACAAACATCAGTGGCATATCAATGTAGTGTCTTCTCAATCCATCAATGTCAGAAATTTTTTTTTACTTTGATTTAGACTGACACATTCACACATGTCAGGTGCAGTACAGTGTTTTGACTCTCATTGTCAGTTACGTCGTCTCCGCTCAATGAAGTTGAATATCGTCGCCTCCGATATTTTTTTTTTAGCTTTCACTGAGGTCAGACGAGTGTTGGAGACACACAAAAAGGATGAATTTAGCCTTTTTTAATACACAAAATTATGTAGTCACTGTATAGCTAGATGAATGCCTAAGATTTGTTTGTCGTTAAGGAAAATATGTATGGATTTGGATAGTTAAATGCAATAACTAGCCTACTACAAAATAACTGTATTATTTTACTCCCAAACAAACTGCTAATAGTTGCCTCGGTTATAGTTGTCCTTCTCCAGTGGGTGTCTTGTTTCTTCAAGTAAGCTTCTGTTTAACTGAACAATATGTTGAAATAATTTTCGGATATCCTGAAATATTGGGATTTTTGTCTTCTACCATCAATTCCTTCTATAGAGTAGCAACATTCCCTTTACTTTCTCTTTTCTTCCACGCTTCATGTGTCCTCTTTATTTTCCTCAGCTTATACTCAGCCTTTTCTTTTTCAACAAGAATTATGACAAGTATTGCCAAATCCATGTCTGAAAACTTTGTCATCTTGGAAATCACTCATTTCATGCTTTACTGAGTCAGTGCGGATATGCGAAAATAGATGGTCAGTGAGACGTCACAGATTTAATGACACCGAACTGACACTGAACTGAAACGGCACTGATACGTGTTAATAGACTTTAAAGCTAGTCATCATTCAGTCCACTTAATACATCTACCTTTTCGAATAGTTCCCTCTACATGATTCATGTTTCTCTTTCTTTTCTCTGATCTTTGTTTTATATTGGTAAGTTTGTTCATCTCAGTTTTCTATATTTTGTCACTAGCTGAAGTTAATGAAACGGCTGCACACGGGCCCAGAATAGGTAACAGTACAATGCTTTTTTATGAGAGATTCATGAAAAGACCCGGAGACTGATCGTTGCCGGCTGTAATGGGACCCTGGACTTCAGATTAGGGAATTCCTAGGCTACATTGAGTGACACTGGAGGAACAGGAAGAGAAAGAAGAAGAAAACGAAAAGGAGGAAGAGAAACAAGCGAAGAAGGGAATGAAGAAAAGGTGAGGGAGGAGGAAATGAAAGAGGATAGAATAAAAGAAAAGAAAATGAAGCAGGGAAAGAATGAGAAGGAAAAAGAGGAGGAAGAGAGTAAGAAGTAAATCACGGATATGGAGGAGGAGGAGATGGTAGATGAGAAAGAATAAAGATAAATAGAGAAGCAAGAAGAATGAATAGGGGAAAAAAAGAGAAAGAAAAATATATAAATGTAAATTACATTAGTGTAACTGTAAATGCTTGGAACAGCTCCATAGTAGTTTCCTATCTTCCGACTGAAAAAAGAAATGGCTTCGGAAATCCTCTTTTCCATGTCTGATGGAAATAAATCGACCTCTGGCAGAATTAATCCGTTTACCGGACCTCGTTGGGTCTCATATGATTGATATCTTTAGAGTGCGAACAACGAATACACTTATGTAGCGCTGTTTGTTTTTTGTTATTTATGAAGAGTGGGCTCTTCAGACCCGATGTCGTATTTAGAGTTACGTAAAAACTATACTTTTCTCGACTGCGGTGTATATGTTTTTTGATTTTGAATCGTGAAGAGTGGGAGAGAAAGAGAGAAGAAAAGAAGGAAAGAAAGAAGATGATGGGAGAAAGTGATGGGGAAATTGATGGTGGAAGTTAATAAGATAATATGATAGAGAAGTTGATGGGAAAGGTGATGAGGGAAGTTGATGATGGAAGTGATGGAGAGAAGGGGATTGGGAGAAAGAAAAAAAGGTGTGGCCAAGGAAAATAAAGGAAAGGAAGGAAAATGAGAGGAATGAATAGGGCAAGAGAGAGGGGAACTGACTTATTAAGGAAAGGAAAGAATAACTGTGGAGAAGAGAAGCCAGCAGGGGCTTTGGGTGAGGCTGGTTTTAATAGGAAAAGAATCTCATTTGAGACTTGGGCGCTACTTCAAATGAGAACATTCTTTTTCCTGCTCTTGTCCAAGCACTGTGTTGAGGGCTTAGCACAGTCATTGTCATTGTAATTATCACCATTGACATTAAGATTATTTTCACTTCTGTCGTTCTATGAAGGATTTGGGAAATAGAAAAGAAGAAGGATGTAGGACAGGGAATCTTCATACTTTATCTCTTGTCTGAGAGGGAAGTATGCAAAGTGATTCCAGTTGACGAAGTCTAACAAACGATAAG
>NC_134806.1:20170492-20197992 GCF_046742065.1 Oratosquilla oratoria
CTCGTCTAAACATTCCATCAAATCACTAATTCCCTCTCCCTCTCACTGAAGTCCGTATGTCGAAAATATTTTGAACTGTATAAACAGCGCTCTGAAACCTGAAACCTGAAACCTGTTTTCATTAAGCCAGTTTTAGAAACTTAATCGTCCCGGAATCCGTTTCTTTCTCAGTCTTTTTATTTGTATCCCTTCCTGTCTCGCTTATGTATACATTTTTTTTTCGTAGTCTAATATCGTCACAGAAAAATGGATCATTTTGTCAGCCAAAAATAGATATAGCTGCCACCCAAAATCACTACCTTTGCCCAATGTGTTTGGATTGCTGGGGCAAATGGTAGGACTTGGAGAGAAGTACGAGACTCGAACACGCGACTAAGAATATACAAGACCGCTAGCTTCTGTTTACGCCCACAGCACAAAAAATTAATAAATAAATAAATAAATAAAATAAAAAAATAAATAAATAGAAAAATAAAAAATAAAAAGCCATATGACTACATAAACAGGCTTGTCTCGAGCGGAATCTTTTCAAATATGTTAAAAAATCCCAATTCATTCATATCTGATTCAAAGTAAAACCAAAAACTTCTATTAGACCCGTCAGCATCCAGGAAGGCGAAATTTAATCAACAAGATAGAAATACCAAATATAGCATAAAATGGTGTCAGTAAGAATATTGGAAAGAAAATTAGACAAATAATATCGGTGATATGATAGTGATGGTGGTGGTTGTGGCTGTGATGATGATGATGATGATGATGATGATGATGATGATGATGATGATGATGATGATGATGATGATGATGATGATGATGATGATGATGATGATGACGATGATGATGATGATGATGATGATGATGATGATGATGATGATGATGATGATGATGATGATGATGATGATGATGATGATGATGATGATGATGATGATGATGATGATGATGATGATGATGATGATGATGATGATGATGACGACAACGACGATGCCAATAACGACGAAGACAACGACGACGATGACGATGACATTAGCTTAACCGTAGGTTACTAATCACAATTTACCTTATATCAATGGTTTCCCAGATTACATAAAGACGGTGTCCTACTTTTGCCAATCATTTTTAATCAGGTTTCCTGTACTATTAAATATTCCAACTGGCTCACAGAATCATTACCTTTCGTGTAAAAAATTTCAAGTTCAGACATTACTCTAGATACTGCAGCTAAACTGAAAAATGAAAACGTGCAAAATGTTTAGATGCTCCGTCTTAATATAACGTTTATGATATTGTTTTTTAATCGAGACTGCAATGGTTTAAGACAGCTTCCCACTCCCAGTCACTAAAGTTTTGCCTTAGTGTGTATTTGTGTGTCTTGCAATGTGCCTTCGCTTCACAAGCAATGATTTTTACAGACAAAAAAGCCGATGAAGTATGGGTTTCCGGTTTATCTCCCGCTTTGGCTAATCTTAACAAGAAATATTTCTAAATCATGCTGTTACTATCATCAAACCATCTGGTATGCTATGGTACAGGTAATTTGGGGATTTTTTTTTATCAGTGAGAGATAATAGTGGCAGTGTCTCACCGTATCCTGAAGAAATCACTAAAACCCAATGTATCCACTTAATCCTTTCGTTTCAATAACCCATTTTCTATGAAGACGGACCTAGTTTTCTTCTAACCAACTCCGCATTATTTTATTCAGTGGAGACTGGGATTCGTACTAAATATGGTCAAGTCTACCTCAAATAAGTGGAAGGGCGGTGAGCTAAACACAGAGAACAGTTGGAGTTTTATTCACTGACGTTTCGTCCTTACCAGGACATTCTCAATGTACGTGTACTTTGAGAATGTCCTGGTAAGGACGAAACGTCAGTGAATAAAACTCCAACTGTTCTCTGTGTTTAGCTCACCACCCTTCCACTCATTTGTCTTCCATACCTCTACCTCAAATAATTTCTTTCTTATAATAATGCACTTTAAATATTATATTTAGTTGCTGCATCTAAGTGTATAATGACCCAGCTCCATCGACAATACAATGCTCGCCATAGCCCTCCTCAACAAGATTATAACCGATAATTACTCCTAAAGTTCATGTCATTTGTTTCGTTCCACATCGCGAACAAACAAATCTCCATCTTTTTCTTAAAGAGCTAAAAAAAAAAAAAAAAAAAAAAAAAAAAAAATCACCGTTCTTGGCATTTGTGTCAAGCCACAAAAGAATCTTGGTTAAAACGATACGATTCTATCAAGCAAAGCCCTGGGGCTTGGCATTAAGAAACTAACATCACAATCCCGAATTCCCTGAGGAAAACAGTGATAAGCAAAGCCTCAGCAACCGCAATGGCCCATGATGCAGAACAACCTTACACAACCCAACAACAACATAGATGGCGTCATTAGAGCCAATACACAATCAAATTGCCCAATCAAACTCAGTTCGAGTCGGAATAACCCAATCAAATTCAGTGCCGGGGACAGGACCAAAGTCTGTCCTTTCCGTGTTCCACAGATTAGGCTGAATCTATAGCACTGTCTCAGTGTGTGTATGTTTACATATCCATGTGTTGCATATGTACATATGAACACGCACACAAATATACATGCATGTCATAACAAAGTAATGTCGTAGCACATTGGTAACATAATACTAATGACCCACTTTCGGAGAAGAATAAGCGAAAGTAAGAAGATCCGTATATTTCGACCACTAACTGTGATCCTCTTCAGCAGATATGAATTACAGAGTGGAGAACAACAAGTATTTATACAGAAATAGTGAAGTAATCTTACCTCACTACTTCTTTATAAATACTTGTTGTTCTCCACTCGGTAATTCATATCTGCTGAAGAGGATCACAGTTAGTGATCGAAATATACGGATCTTTTTACTTTCGCTTATTTTTTGGGGGGAGAGTATTTTTTATACATCTGGTCTGCCAGTAACTACCTTAACCTCACTCGATGCTGTACCATTTCTATCCATCTGTTTTTATCGGTTCTTCTCCTATCTAAATCTTCTACTATTCCACTGAACCATCTTTCTGATATGTACTCTAGACCTGCTGGCTGAGTGGGTTAGGGCGTCGCGTCGTTACTTGCGGCGAAGGTCGAGGTGAGGCCGGTTCGAACCCTGCCACCAGCGAAGTTGAACCAAGGGCATGGTTCATTCAATTCCACGCTACAAAGCCCTCTGAGAGGGGCACCGTTCTAGCCTCCCGATGGGGGGGACTGTGTGACGTTAAACCATATCATCATCACTTTAGACCTTCCTCACTGGATCACTCCTAGAATGATTCTGCTAGAAATATATTTTTTCTCTCTCTAGCAGCCGTGACACGTGCCTCGCCAATCTTTGTTTTCGTCTTCTAATCACATCCGTCATCTTCTTCTGTCCGATTACTTCTCTTATCTCCATACTGTGTCCTCTTCGTCACTTATTTTCTTCTCTCTCGAATACTAGCCTTGTAATATTCTCATCTTCTTATATATGTATAAATATGTATATATGTATATGTATATATATATATATATATATATATATATATATATATTGTTATGCAAGAGTGCATTTTGTCTATGATAAACTATGTATTATGTAAATTATGTATTGTGTATGTATTATGTACTATGTATGAAACTATGTATTATGTATGAAACCATGTACTATGCAAGTTTATTGTCCGTTCGCCTTCAACGACTACTGTCGTCTGCTAGGTGATACGTTGTTCGAAGGTACGATGAATGTATTCCTTGTATGGTGGTGTAATGTGAATGCTTAAACGCACTAGTACATGAATAATTATATGTAATCGTCATGTACAGTCAGATATAAATTTGTATCTTGTAACAAAGAATGTGGATGCCTTTAGTTTTGCTTTATTGGTGGCCGAAGGTGACGTGGGCGGTCGGCCAGGTGAGTGGGTTTGAGTTGTCTGGAGGGACCGTGGTAGTAAGAACTGGTGAGAATACCCTGTGTCAAGTAAGAGTAAACATTTTTAGTTCCAGTGCAGTTAGGTCTCTAGTGATTTAATTTAACTTTGATTATTATATTCCGTGTGTGTCTATATGGTAATGGTTATACTTGTGCAAAGATCTTTATTTTCTTTAATACTCTTGTTAAAAAGCTGCCGGCTTTGCCATGTTTCAATTCTCATTCGCCGGCAGCATCTTATTCTAAATTGGAATTGTTCTGTCATGCATAAGCTTTCATTTATAATTAAATCTATTTTCTTTTGTTGCTCTTTATTTGAAACAATATAGTGGAATGCTCTTAAGAAACAGTTGACTGGTAATTACACATAACTTAAGGGCCCAAGTCCTCTCTCATAATTCGGACTTTGTTACGCCATATTGGGGCCCTCAATTAGAATACTCGGGGATCATCGTGCCCTGGGAAGTCTTGGCATAACAAAATGGTGGAGATGCGGGGTACCATATAAATTGAAGGTACACCATATAACTGAAGGTAACGCATAGATTGAATGTACCATATAAAGTGAGGGTACTATATTATACCGGGTACTACAGTGTGGTATTATGATTGCACGTATTGTGATTGTGCGGTGATCGTACTATATGTGGGGTACCATATTGTGCAACGAGTGTATTATACAGAACAAGGTATCGTACTATAAAAGTATAAGTACAGCGGTGTATTATCAGTGCGGTATACTTGCAGTGAATAATAATTGTTTACTGTTTCTTGAGTATTTAACCATTGTTTATGAACATTGTATTAATTAGGTTATAATTCCTCACTAGCTGATATGGAGTCTTTTGACATTGCACAATTCATTAAGGGTCCTGGGCTTGCCCTTTTGCAGAACTGTGAAGTACTTAAGGATGACTGGATAGCTTTGGCTAGGTTTTACAAGGTTCAAATTACAGGTAAATCTAACAAGGCTGATATTAAGAAGGCAGTCATTCAAGATTTGATCTCGAAAAAAATTCTGGAGGATAGTGCCAAGGCATTGTGCGATATTGAGCTTCAAGGAGAGACAGAGAGAGATGAGGATAAGGCAGAAATTACTAAGATGGATTTGGAGGTAGAGAAAGAGAGGATAGCTCTAGAGAAATTTAAAGTGGAGAAGGAGTTGGAGTTGGAGAAGGAGAGGATAACACTTGAAAGGCTTAAGGTCGAAACAAACTTGAAGGTTGCAATGATGGAGAAGCAGGGTGTCCAAGGGTTGCTGGAACCTACATTTGATATAAACAGCGTAGTACGCCTTGTCCCTACTTTCCTAGAGGGTGACCCGGAGGAGTTTTTCGAGCAGTTCGAAAGTTTGGCAACCACCCTCTCCTGGCCTAAGCCATATTGGTGTGTGCTGGTGCAAACGGCCTTAGTGGGTAAGGCTCGTTCATCGTATTTATCCTTGTCCTCTGAAGATCAGAGCCAGTATTCGGTAGTGAAGGATACAGTGTTGAAGGCATACTTATGCACTCCAGAATTTTATAGACAAAAGTTTAGAAACTGTTTTAGAGGAAACCACCAGTCATACCTCGAGTATGGTAACAGTGTGAATAGATTATTTAATAGATGGCTATCAGCTAGCGGAATTGAAACTTATGAGGAGTTAAAGGAACTAATTGCACTGGAACAGTATGTTAAGGGTATTCCACCGGACGTTCGAACCTATTTGCTAGAGAAGGAAGTAAGTAGAATTGATCGAGCTGCCACATTGGCGGAAAATTATACATTAACGCATAAATCAAGTAAGCCTCCTTCCCCTCCAGGCATTTCTCAACCTCAAGAGGGAAAGGTACACAAGGGTAAAGGTACCTGGACCCTGGGTAAAAGCAATACAGACGTGTCAAAAATTGGTTGCTTTTACTGTAAAAAATTTGGGCACGTAAGGGCAAGGTGTCCTGAGTTGACTAGAGAGAAACGTGTTGCTAATGTAACTTTGCTTTCTGCAGATGTAAAGGAAAAAGGAGATCTTGATGTGGGAAGAGAACGCAGTCTGTTTAACCCATTTGTATTCCCTGGTACAGTGTCTGTCGAGGAGGATGGGCCCGGAGTGTCTGTAACTGTGTTGCGAGACACTGCTGCATCGCTCAGTATGGTATTACAAAGCGCTGTTCCTGACGTAGAACAGGCGTTGACGGGTGAGCATGTATTGATAAAGGGCGTTGGGGGTACGATGACGGTTCCCCTGTGTAAGTTGTTCCTCCGAACCGAATTATTATCTCGGCCTGTGTTGGTTGGAGTTGGAGAGACTTTACCTGTTGAGGGAGTGAGTTTCTTGCTAGGAAATGATATAGCGGGAAAGTTAATTGTGCCTAATCCCGTGGTGAGTACGACTCCACTGGAATGGGATCCTGCCGAGGGTTTGGAAAGCGAGTGTGGAGATATTTTTCCAGCATGCGCAGTTACTCGCAGCCAGGCAAGGATGAAAACCAGTGAAGAAACTGCTGATATGGATATTAGTAGTTTGTTTAATGTAGACTCTAGTACAGGACCTGCTTTTAAGCCAGATGAACTTGCTGATCGTGATGTGGATTCGCCTAGTCCCGGGGTTCTGCCGTGCAGTCTGTCTAGTGTTAAGGTGAATGAAGCGCAGAGTAATGTAAGTGAACGTGTGGATTTAAGTGTTCTCCCAATGACTCGTAGTAATCTGATATCTGCCCAGAAAGCTGATAGGTCATTAATCCCATTATTTGCAAGGGCCATACAAGAGAAGGACATCTCAAATGAAGCTACATGTTATTATACGCGTGATGATATACTAATGAGAAAATATAGGCCGCCAGATGTTCCTGCAAATGAGAGTTGGTGCGAGTTTCATCAGGTTATCGTTCCGGACGTGTATCGAGAGAAAGTCATCAGTCTTTCACATGACTACATAGGAGGACATCTGGGTGTGCAGAAAACTTTGGATAAGATTATCAAGTACTTCTATTGGCCTGGTATCCATAGACAAGTAGCACAATATTGTAAAACGTGTGAAACATGCCAGTTGATAGGTAAGCCTAACATTGTTATTCCTCCTGCACCGTTGCAACCTATTCCTGTGGTGCCGGAACCTTTTACCCATGTGATAATTGATGTCGTGGGCCCCCTTCCTAAAACCAAAAAGGGGCATCTGTACATGTTAACACTAATGTGCACTACCACCAGGTATCCAGAGGCCATTCCACTGCGTTCCATTACAGCCAGGACTGTGTTGCCAGCCTTGACAAAGTTCTTCACCCTATTCGGAATACCGAAGATTGTGCAGTCCGACAGAGGTACCAATTTTGTATCCAATATCTTCAGGCAAGTAATGTCTCTTCTTGGGATTAAACAGTATGTTGCATCTGCTTATCATGCCCAAAGCCAAGGAGCCTTGGAACGTTTTCATGGAACCTTTAAAACAATGTTAGCAAAGTATGGTCATGAGACTGGAAATGAGTGGGATGTGGGTTTGCCATTCCTTCTATATGCGATCAGATGTGCTAAGCAATCTAGTCTCGGGTTTTCTCCAAGTGAACTATTGTTTGGCAGAGACATAAGAGGACCCATGAAGCTACTCCATGAGAGCTGGATAGACTTGGAGCATGCCGATAACTTGTCTGAGTATGTGTCTAAGTTAAAGGAAAACCTAGATGTGGTACACAGGTTTGCACAATGTAATTTAAAACTAAGTCAAGAAAAGATGAAGGAAAATTATGATAAAGATGCAGTAGAACGTAACTTTGAGGTTGGGGATGAAGTTCTGTTGTTCTTGCCCGTAAGAAAGTGTCCATTACAAGCAAGGTACAAGGGACCTTTCAGAGTTGTAGGTAAACGGGGAGATTTGAACTATGTGATATCCACTCCTGATCACAGGAAAACAAAAAGGTTAGTACATGTGAACTTGATTAAGAAGTACCATAGAAGAGACTCGGGAAGTGCTAAGACAGTGGAGAAAGTAGATGGTACTATAAATAGTTTAGAAGTTGTGGAGATGCAAAGTGAAGACGACCTTGATAAAATCCCAGTAGGTAACAAACTCAAGAATTCTGATGTCCTTGCTAATCTAAATAGTAAGTTGTGTCATTTGTCTGACAGCCAACAGTCAGATGTTTCAGAATTACTGCAAGAGTTTGTGGAAATCTTTGGAGATGTGCCGAGACCAACGACTGAGGCAGTTCATCATATTGAACTAGTGGAAGGTGCCGCCCCGGTAAGAGAAAAGCCCTATAGAATGTCCCCCCATAAGGCAGCCATTCTCCAGAAAGAGGTAACATTTCTTCTTGATAATCACTTAGCAGAGCCAAGTAAGAGTGACTGGGCTGCTCCATGTATTCTTGTGCCAAAAGGAAATGGGGAGTATAGAATGTGTACTGATTACAGAAAACTTAATGCACTTACCAAGGCTGACAACTTCCCTCTTCCTCGCATAGATGACTTAATTGACTCAATCGGCAAGGCCAAAATTATAACTAAATTAGATTTAATGAGTGGCTACTATCAAATGCCACTGTCAGAGGAGGCAAAACGTGTGTCAAGTTTCATAACGCCTAGTGGACTATATCAATACAAAGTAACTTCATTTGGCTTACGGAATGCACCCGCAAAGTTTTCACGTCTAATGTCTAATGTTATTGCAGGCTTGGAAGGTGTGTGTGTGTACATCGATGATCTGTGCGTGTATTCTCAGACGTGGGGGGGAACACTTGAATTCCCTGAGGTCCTTGTTTGAGAGGTTAAGGAAGGCTAGGTTGACTGTCAATCTAATGAAGACTGAGTTTGCTCATGCAAAGGTGACCTTTTTAGGCCATGAGGTGGGTTACGGTACGGTTGCACCTGTGCACGCCAAGGTTGAAGCCATAGAGGCTTTAGCTGCTCCTGCCAACCGTAAAGCAGTCCAGCGTTTCTTAGGTGTAGCAGGTTATTATCGGAGATTCTGCCCTAATTTCAGTAAACTTGCTAAACCACTCACTGACTTAGTAAGTCCTAAAGTAAAATTTAAATGGACATTAGAATGTCAAGAAGCCTTTGATAAGATAAAGTCAATCCTTACTTCCAAACCTGTCTTGCATGGTCCTGATTTCTCCAAAAATTTCACGATTAATGTTGATGCTAGTGATGTTGCTGCAGGAGCTGTGTTAATGCAAGAACATGATGGAATATTGTTTCCTGTATGTTATATGTCTGCGAAATTCAAGAAATACCAAAGACACTACAGCACTATAGAGAAGGAAGCAGCAGCGTTGTTGATGGCTTTGGAAAAATTTGATGTGTATGTTGGAAATAACCCACAAAAAATAACTGTTTATAGTGATCATAACCCTCTTGTCTTTGTGAACAATATGAAAAACAAGAACATGAGGTTGACAAGGTGGTGGTTAGCTTTACAGCCATACAACCTGGAAATAAAACATGTGAGCGGTAAAAATAATGTAATTGCAGACAGTTTATCAAGACCGTACTAAAGTCTTCTGACAATCGTGGTTTCTGTACTGTGGTATTAGGGTCACGACTACTGTATGGTAATCTAAGTGTGGTTGAGGCTGGTTGTTTATTGCCTCGATATCTTGTAATGTACTATGAATTATTGTATAAGTTTATTTTACTATTTTGGAACTTGTAGTTGAAAAATGCACTATTCCGGTTATAAACACTATTGTGTTTAATTTAAAGGTGGGGGTGTTATGCAAGAGTGCATTTTGTCTATGATAAACTATGTATTATGTAAATTATGTATTGTGTATGTATTATGTACTATGTATGAAACTATGTATTATGTATGAAACCATGTACTATGCAAGTTTATTGTCCGTTCGCCTTCAACGACTACTGTCGTCTGCTAGGTGATACGTTGTTCGAAGGTACGATGAATGTATTCCTTGTATGGTGGTGTAATGTGAATGCTTAAACGCACTAGTACATGAATAATTATATGTAATCGTCATGTACAGTCAGATATAAATTTGTATCTTGTAACAAAGAATGTGGATGCCTTTAGTTTTGCTTTATTGGTGGCCGAAGGTGACGTGGGCGGTCGGCCAGGTGAGTGAGTTTGAGTTGTCTGGAGGGACCGTGGTAGTAAGAACTGGTGAGAATACCCTGTGTCAAGTAAGATTAAACATTTTTAGTTCCAGTGCAGTTAGGTCTCTAGTGATTTAATTTAACTTTGATTATTATATTCCGTGTGTGTCTATATGGTAATGGTTATACTTGTGCAAAGATCTTTATTTTCTTTAATACTCTTGTTAAAAAGCTGCCGGCTTTGCCATGTTTCAATTCTCATTCGCCGGCAGCATCTTATTCTAAATTGGAATTGTTCTGTCATGCATAAGCTTTCATTTATAATTAAATCTATTTTCTTTTGTTGCTCTTTATTTGAAACAATATAGTGGAATGCTCTTAAGAAACAGTTGACTGGTAATTACACATAACTTAAGGGCCCAAGTCCTCTCTCATAATTCGGACTTTGTTACGCCATATTGGGGCCCTCAATTAGAATACTCGGGGATCATCGTGCCCTGGGAAGTCTTGGCATAACAATATATATATATATATATATATACATATACATATATATATACATATATATATATATATACATATGCAAAGTAGACCACTTGGGAAAAAAGAAACTAACGAAGCAGAGCGCTTTCGTATATTACATCTTCAGTGCAACAAGTACATAGTGATAGGAATGCATAGAAAATATATACATGATATAAAGGAACAAGGACAGTTTGAATAAGCGTAGCGACCAACTACCCCCTGGAGAGCGGAAGGTCATTGTCAATTATCTTAAGATGGTGGGGCGACATCAGGTCATAGATAATTGACAACGACCTTCCGCTCTCCAGGGGGTAATTGGTCGCTACGCTTATTCAAACTGTCCTTGTTCCTTTGTATCATGTATATATTTTCTATGCATTCCTATCACTATGTACTTGTTGCACTGAAGATGTAATATACGAAAGCGCTCTGCTTCGTTAGTTTCTTTTTTTTTTCAATTGGTCTACTTTGAATAAGTGAACACACATACCCGTGTTCTTATTAGCAATTATGCAAAGTAGACCACTTGGAAAAAGAAACTAACAAAGCAGAGCGCTTTCGTATATTACATCTTCAGTGCAAAAAGACTTTTTGCACTGGATGTAATATACGAAAGCGCTCTGCTTTGTTAGTTTCTTTTTCCGAGTGGTCTACTTTGCATATATATATATATATATATATATATATATATATATATATATATATATACATATATATATACGTTGGTACATTATGACAAGTTGATGAAGGTGGAAAAAGAAGTCACGGGTCTAGTTCCGAGTTACTGAGTTTATTCCTGACCGGTTTCGCTCTATGCTTCTTCAGAGGAAGAAGAAGAAGCATAGAGCGAAACCGGTCAGGAATAAACTCAGTAACTCGGAACTAGACCGTGACTTCTTTTTCCACCTTCATCAACATATATATATACATATATATACGAGGAGAGGTATATGACCTTATCTTCCTCTCTCTACTAGGTAGAATCATCCACCTTTTCTCTCTCTTTTGAATATGTATCCCCACCTTTTATTCCTTTCTGTTCATGTTCCCTCTTGATTTTGTACATAACCCTTCTCACACTCTTGTTCTTTGTAATACGTCTAAGGATGCTATTATACGAAAGTACTTACTGTCTTCAAGTTTCTTTTCTACAGTTGTAAATTTGAATACTTTGTTTCATGGTGATATGAAAGCCCTATATGTATATATATATGTATATGTATATGTATATGTATATGTATATGTATATGTATTTGTGTGTGTGTGTGTGTGTGTGTGTGTGTGTGTTTGTGTGTGTGTGTGTGTGTGTGTGTGTGTGTGTGTGTGTGTGTGTGTGTGCGTGCGCGTGTGCGTGTGTGTGTGTGTGTGTGTGTGTGTGTGTGTGTGTGTGTGTGTGTGTGTGTGTGTGTGTGTGTGTGTGTGTGTGCATATATACATGTATATATAAGGATGTTCATAATTCCATTCAGTACAACAAATTAGATAAGGAATCAGATTAAAGGAGTAACGAAATAGAAGTACATTCCTTTGAAGTAAAGCCAAGTTCAGATGAAAAGGGGAATTATTTTAAAAATGAAAAACGATAAAGAGAAGTCAGAGCAGTCTCGACCATCTGGTAAATAAAGTACTGCAGTTGCCATTCAGCAGGAATCAGTTCTTTGCAAGACACTAAATAGCCTCATACTTTCTTTGATTTTGGATCCGGACAGGCTGAGGTGACGTCATGCTCTGTCTACCACATTGAGCAAAAAAAAAAAAAAAAAAAATAGTGCCTGTCAGTGGTACAAATCGTTTGTTTAAATTTGTCCACTACAATCCTCTTTCTTTATTTCAACATTTTTGCTTTTTGACACTCATCTATCCTAACAATATTAAACGGGTGTTACTCAATAAAATTCGCTTCATAAACAAACAAGTGGAAACAGTTTCACACCGATCGCCAGGTAACCAGCCAGGCATTCGTTCTTTAATGGTCTGACCCGTCGACCCAAACCTTCGAGTTTTTCTTCGGCTGTAATCCTTGAAGGACATGGAGGATTTAGTTCTCCAGTATTTCCTGGTGTTTCTGGAGTTTAGACGCTATATGACACCATCTATTCAGGTCTGAGAGTTTTTCTTGTTCGGTCATGCAGGTCGTATCCGCAAGATTCATGAGCTCCTAGGTCATCTGGGACGTTTTCAGAAATCCTCCTCTGAGGGCGTCGAGCTGCGTCTAGGGGTTCCTCTGCCTTCGTCAGGGAGATTTGTTGTCATGTCCAGCGGGCAAAGATGGCATCAAGACCAACGTTTTAGGATTCAAAGGACTACCACCACGCAGCAGTTTGTCCCTCCTTCGGCCAGATGTTTTTCTTCTGTAATAGATTTAGAAATTACAATTTTGATATTTTTGCTCTTTAGTGCATCCTCTGCCTTCGTCAGGGAGATTTGTTGTCATGTCCAGCGGGCAAAGATGGCATCAAGACCAACCTTTTAGGATTCAAAGGACTACCACCACGCAGCAGTTTGTCCCTTCTTCGGCCAGATGTTTTTCTTATGTAATAAATAGATTTAGAAATTACAATTTTGATATTCTTGCTCTTTAGTGCTTCCTCTGCCTTCGTCAGGGAGATTTGTTGTCATGTCCAGCGGGCAAAGATGGCATCAAGACCAGCCTTTTAGGATTCAAAGGACTACCACCACGCAGCAGTCTGTCCCTCCTTCGGCCAGATGTTTTTCTTCTGTAATAGATTTAGAAATTACAATTTTGATATTCTTGCTCTTTAGTGCTTCCTCTGCCTTCGTCAGGGAGATTTGTTGTCATGTCCAGCGGGCAAAGATGGCATCAAGACCAGCCTTTTAGGATTCAAAGGACTACCACCACGCAGCAGTTTGTCCCTCCTTCGGCCAGATGTTTTTCTTCTGTAATAAATAGATTTAGAAATTAGAGTTTTGATATTCTTGCTCTTTAGTGCTTCCTCTGCCTTCGTCAGGGAGATTTGTTGTCATGTCCAGCGGGCAAAGATGGCATCAAGACCAACGTTTTAGGATTCAAAGGACTACCACCACGCAGCAGTTTGTCCCTCCTTCGGCCAGATGTTTTTCTTCTGTAATAAATAGATTTAGAAATTACAGTTTTGATATTCTTGCTCACGGCACAAGACTTCTACGGGGATGGTCAGCAAAGAAATGCTAACGTACACTAAAGTGAAACAATTGTGACTTTAACAGCCAAGATTTATTTTGACTATTCCTATCCTACCATGTCTACCAATCACGTTTTTAAATACAATCATTATTTTGTTTTAAATCCGACCTCATAATAGAGCGAAATGTCCCCTGTCGGCACAACTTGCAATAGCAATTGATAAAAACAAAGCCTTGTAGCAGTCGAGAGTGTTAAATATGTAAAGTGACAAAACATTTGGTAAGTAAAACAAGTAAAACGGAGAGACGTTCCAACTTTTTAATCTTCCCGATCACTGAGAAGTGTCTTGTTTCTTTGTTTGGAAAGAAAAATTTCTGGAACATTAAGAAAAGAAAAGAAAAAAACAGGAAAAACGGAAGACCACCTGTGTAGATAGGTAAATAAAAAAACATATTTATATCTCGATATATACATATACATATATATATATATATATATATATATATATATACATACATATATATACATATATATATATATATATGTGTGTATATATATATACATATATATATATATATACGTATATATATATATATTTACATATATATCATATATATATATATATATTTGTGTGTGTGTGTGTGTGTGTGTGTGTGTGTGTGTGTGTGTGTGTGTGTGTGTGTGTGTGTGTGTGTGTGTGTGTGTGTGTGTGTGTGTGTGTGTGTGTGTGTGTGTGTGTGTGTGTGTGTGTGTGTGTGTGTGTGTGTGTGTGTGTGTGTGTGTGTGTGTGTGTGTGTGTGTGTGTGTGTGTGTGTGTGTGTGTGTGTGTGTGTGTGTGTGTGTGTGTGTGTGTGTTCACATCAAAATCCTTGTAAAACTACATCACGCTCGGGGTTACGAAAAGAGATTTAAGCTAGTTAGCCAAAAAGAAAAAATGAAAATTTTATGATAATGAGAATCATTTTTAAGTAGCTATTTGTCTTCAATCGTGAAAAAAAATGCAAAGTCTTTGGTCTACGGTCGTGTCATCAAAGTCTCTGAAATATTGAGGACATAAAATTTATATAGTCAGTACTCCACACCCGTAAGGAGTAGTAGGAGAGGGAGAGGGAAGACGAGGAGGAGAAGGGGGATAGGAGGAAGAGAAGGAGAGGGAATGAGAGGAGGAGAGGAGGAGAAGGAAGTAGGAGGAGGAGAAGGGGAGAGGAGGAAGAAAAGGAGAGAGAAGAAAAGGAGGAGAAGGGGATAGGAGGAAGAGAAAGAGAGGGAATGGGAGGAGGAGAAGGAAGTAGGAGGAGGAGAAGGGGAGAGAAGGAAGAAAAGGAGAGGGAAGAAAAGGAGGAGAAGGGGATAGGAAGAAGAGAAGGAGAGGGAAGAAGAGGAGGAGAAGGGAGTAGGAGGAAGAGAAGAAGAGGGAATGAGAGGAGGAGAAGGGAGTAGGAGGAGGAGAAGGAGAGGGAATGAGAAGAGGAGAAGGGGGATAGGAGGAAGAGAAGGAGAGGGAAGAAGAGGAGGAGAACGGGGATAGGAGGAAGGGAAGGAGAGGGAAGAAAAGGAGGAGAAGGGGGATAGGAGGAAGAGAAGGAAAGGGAATAAGAGGAGGAGAAGGGAGTAGGAGGAGGAGAAGGAACACACAAAGGAACACACAAAGGAAGAACAAACAACAGCAGGCCTACTGGCCCTAACGAGGCTGTTTGTGTTAACTAAACTACACTTCAATTAAGGAAACAGGGCAACTAGGTGATAGAAGATGAACTAATACTACTACTATCACTATCCTATCCAATTAGTCCAATTGCGATTAAATGTCTGGTTGTCATATCTTTTATTGCAAAGGATAATATTTCATTTGTGGATTACATTTTATGTATTTATCTAAGCGATTTTTAAATGTTGTTATCGTGTTACTTTCAACGACAGTGGAAGGTAACGAATTCCACACGTTAACAACCCGGTTAAAGAAGAAGTGCTTACTCTCGTTCGTAGAGAATCTTGATTGGTCTAATAAGAAGTAATCTTTGACATTAATGTTGTCAAAGCCTTTGAACATTTTAAAAACCTCAATCAAATCTCCTCGCATTCTTCTTTTTGAGAGGGAGAATAAGTTTAGATTTTTTAGTCTTTCTTCATACGGCAGATTTCTCAGCCTTGGTATTATTTTGGTCATTCTCCGTTGTACTCTTTCTAGTTTGTTAATATCTTTCTGGTAGTATGGGGACCAAAATTGTACACAGTATTCGAGATGGGGACGGACCAAGGAATTATAGAGGTTTAGCAATATTTTTTCTGATTTATTTTCGAAGACTCTTCCGATGAAGCCAACTAATTTGTTTGCTGTTTTAACAACTTCTGAGCAATGTTGACTTGGCTTCAAGTCATTTGATATTAAAACTCCTAGATCTTTTTCTTTAGTTACTGAATCCAATATTTCGCCATTCATTTGGTATTGGATGTGATCATTATTTCCTCCAATGTGCATGACTTTACATTTGTTAACGTTAAATTTCATTTAGAGGGAATGAGAGGAGGAGAAGGGGGTAGGAGGAAGGGAAGGAGAGGAAAGAAGAGGAGGAGAAGAGGGTAGGAGGAAGAGAAGGAGAGGGAATGAGAGGAGGAGAAGGGGGTAGGAAGAGGAGAAGGAGAGGGAAGAAGAGGAGGAGAAGGGGGTAGGAAGAAGAGAAGGAGAAGGGGGTAGGAAGAGGAGAAGGAGAGGGAAGAAGAGGAGGAGAAGGGGGTAGGAAGAAGAGAAGGAGAGGGAAAAAGAGGAGGAGAAGGTGGTAGGAGGAAGAGAAGGAGAGGGAAGAAGAGGAGGAGAAGGGGATAGGAGGAAGAAAGGAGAGGGAATGAGAGGAGGAGAAGGGGGTAGGTAGAAGAGAAGAAGAGGGAGAGGAGGAAAAGGGAGTAGGAGGAAGAGAAGGAGAGGGAATGAGAGGAGGAGATGGGGGTAGGGAGAAGAGAAGAAGAGGGAGAGAAGGAGAGGGAAGAAAAGGAGGAGAAGGGAATAGGAGGAAGAGAAGGAGAGGAAATGAGAGGAGGAGAAGGGGATAGGAGGAAGAGAAGGAGAGGGAATGAGAAGAGGAGAAGGGAGTAGGAAGAAGAGAAGGAGAGGAAAGAAGAGGAGGAGGAGGAAGTAGTAGGAAGAGAAGGAGAGCGAATGAGAAGAGAAGAAGGGGGATAGGAGGAAGAGGAAGAGAGGGAAGAAGAGGAGGAGAACGGAGATAGGAGGAAGGGAAGGAGATGGAAGAAGAGGAGGAGAAGGGGGTAGGAAGAAGAGAAGGAGAGGGAAGAAGAGGAGGAGGAGGGAGTAGGAGGAAGGGAAGGAGAGGGAAGAAGAGGAGGAGGAGGAGGAGAGGAGAAGAACGAGACAGAGGATGAAGAGGAGGATTTTATTTCACGGCCGATGACCAGTGCTTCTAGCCGTAGAGACAGTATTGCGCGCCAGAGTTGGAGCCAGAGGTAAGGCAGAAGGAAGAGGAGGAGGAAGAGGAGGAGGAAGAGGAGGAGGAAGATGAGCTTGGAAGAAGGAAGACGAGGAGGAGGACGAGAATGAGGGCGAGGATAAGGATGAGGAAGAATATAAGGACGAGGAGGAGGAGGAGGAGGAAGATGAGCTTGGGAGAAGGAAGTTGAGGAGGAGACTGAGGGTGAGGACAAGGAGGAGGAGGAGAAAGAGGAGGAGGAAGAGGAAGATGAGCGCGGGAGAAGAAAAATGAGGAAGAGGACGAGACTGAGGGCGATGACAAGGATGAGGAAGAATATAAGGACGAAGAGGAGGAGGAGGAGGAGGAGGAGGAGGAGGAGGAGGAGGACGAGGAGGAGGAGAAGGGAAGTAATAGCAGAAGGAGTACGAGACGGAACAGGAGAAGGCGAAGGCGAAAGAGGAGGAGGAGGAGGAGGAGGAGGAGGAGGAGGAGGAGGAGGAGGAGGAGGAGGGGAGGAGGAGGAGGGGGAGGAGGATACCTCGACAGCTACACATTAAGAAGAGTCAATAAAGATAAGTAATAATATCAAGAAAGCAATGAAAACCAACAAATTGATCAAATTAACGTTTGTTCCCGTATAAGAGGCTCCAGTAATGTACAGAATCCCTGTGAAAAGAGAGAGAGAGAGAGAGAGAGAGAGAGAGAGAGAGAGAGAGAGAGAGGGGCGAGAAAAAGAGAGAGAGAGGGGCGAGAGAAAGAGAGAGAGAGGGGTGAGAGAAAGAGAGAGAGAGAGAGAGAGAGAGAGAGAGAGAGAGAGAGAGAGAGAGAGAGAGAGAGAGAGAGAGAGAGAGAGAGAGAAGAAGGAGAGAGAGAGAGAGAGAGATTCAGAGAGAGAGAGAGAGGACAGATAGATAGAGAGAGAGAGAGAGGACAGATAGAGAGAGAGAGGACAGATAGATAGAGAGAGAGAGAGATAGATAGAGAGAGAGAGAGAGAGAGAGAGAGAGAGAGGGAGAGAAAGAGAGAGAGAGAGAGAGAGAGAGAGAGAGAGAGAGAGAGAGAGAGAGAGAGAGAGAGAGAGAGAGAGAGAGAGAGAGAGGGGGACGAAGAACGCAGTAAAGGAATAAAGAGTGATCGAGAGGAAAGAGAGAGGAGAGTTAGGAAGAGTGATTAAGTGAGATTATAAGAAATCCTTTACTTATATTCGATTATCTATCTGGAAAAGGATTAAAAAGAGGAATAAAGACTGAAACAACGACAGTCAGATTTTACAGTCGACTCAGGTGAAACGGTTCTATGTTTATCTAAATATTCGTCAATCACGTGACAGGGAATAGGAGCGGACAAATGAACCTGGTACAGTGTGTCATGTACCGACACGTGTCACCTCAACACAAACGCGTTCATAATTGGCCACAAATAAAGGTAATGAGGCGTCAGATTACTTTGAAGTAATACCACGTTAAACCACGTTAACGATACCGTATACTGGAGTTCTAACAGTCGGGATGGTATTTGGTGATGTTGTATTTATGTCATGTGTCCATCCACAACTGTATATACTATGTGGTCAAGAAGCATGACATAACGGGAAAGAAGGGAAAGGGGAGTGAGACGGGTTTCAAAGAGGACAAAAAAGAAAAGAAGTCAAAGAGGGGAAGAGGGAAGGCTCAAAGAACACGGAAGAAGAGAAGACGAAAGAAAAAAAAATGGGAAGAAAGAGAAAACGGGAAGGACGAGGGGGAAGTGAGGAAACAAAAGAAAATAAAGAAAATGGAACGATAAGACATGCACATATTTCCATCGAGATGGAGGAGGGGAGATGAAGGAGGAGGAGGAGGAGGAGGAGGAGGAGGGGGGAGGGGAAGATTCAAAGGCTCAGGCGTAATGGGGGCATAGACGAGGGGAAAGAAGGGAAGAGGGGAGGAGGGGAGGGAAGTGGGGAGGAGGGGAGGGATGGAAGGGAGGAGAGGAGGGGAGAGGACAGGAAGTAGAGGACTAGATAGGGAGGTATGGGTAGGTCAGGAATATATGGGGAAAAGTCAAGAAATAAAGGAAGACCAGGAAATGAAAGGAAGAAGAAGGGAGAGAAGGGAAGAAGGAAATAGAGAAAAACGTATATGATGAAGAGAAGAGAGGGAGAGATATAAGAGAGGGAAGAGAAGAGAGGGGAAGGATAGAGAAGAGGAAGGGGGTAAGAAAGAAAGGGAAACATTGTGAAGGAGGCAAAGGAGAAGAAAGGAAGACAGGAGGAGGGGAAGAGGAGGAGAGAGGAGGGGAAGAGAGTAGGAGGTAAGGAGGAGAGGATGGGAGGAGGAGAGGAGGGGAGGGGAGGGGAGGAGAAGAGGAGGGGAGGGGAGGAGAATAGGAAGGGAGGAAAAGACGAGGGGAGGAGGAGAGGAGGGGAGAAGGGGGGAGTGGAGGAAGGGAGGAATGGAGGAAGGGAGGAAGGGAGGAAGGGAGGAAGGGAGGAAGGGAGGAGGGGAGGAATAGAGGAGGGGAGTGGAGGAAGAAAGGAAGGGAGGAAGGGAGGAAGAAAGGAAGGGAAGAAGGGAGGAAGAGAGTGGAAGTAAAAGAAGAGAAGTCAAGAGGAAAGGAGAAGAACGAGTAGAGGAAGGAAAAGGACGGAAAAAGGGGAGGAGAGAGGAGAAGAAAGAGAGTAAAGGAGACGAGCGAAGAGGAGAAGAGAGAAGAAAGAGAGGAAGAGAGACGAGCCAAGCGGAAGAGAGAGGAGAAAAAAGAGAGGAAGGGAGACGAGCGAAGGGGAGAGAGGAGGAACAGGTGAGGGGATGGGGGAAGGGTAATAGAGAGGAGAAGAAAGAGAGGAAGGGACACGAGCAAAGGAGAAGAGAGAGGAGAAGAAAGAGAGTAAGGGAGACGACCGAAGAGGAGAAGAGAGAAGAAAGAGAGGAAGAGAGACGAGTGAAACGAAGAGAGAGAAGAAGAAAGAGAGGAAGGGAGACGGGAGAAGGGGAGAAGAGAGGAGAAGAGAGGAAGGAAGACAAACGAAGAGGAAGAAAGAGAAGAACAAAGAGAGGAGGGTATATGAGCGAATAGGAAGAGAGAAGAGAAGAAAGAGAGGAAGGGAGACGAGTGAAGGAGAAGAGAGAGGAGAAGAAGAGAGTAAGGGATACGAGTGAGGGAGAAGAGAGAGGAGAAGGAAGAGAGTAAGAGGGACCAGCGAAGGGGAAGAGAGAGGAGAAGAAAGCGAGGAAGAGAGACGAGCGAATGGGAAGAGAGAGGAGAAGAGAGGAAGGGAGACGAACGAAGGAGAAGAAAGAGGAGAAGAGAGAAAGGGAGACGAGCGAAATGGAAAAGAGAGGAGAAGAAAGAGAGTAAGAGGGACGAGCGAATGGGAAGAGAGAGGAGAAGAGAGTAAGGGAGACGAGTGAAATGGAAAAGAGAGGAGAAGAAAGAGAGTAAGGGAGACGAGCGAGAAAGGGAAGAGAGAGGAGGAAGAGAGGTGAGGGGGATGGAGGGAAGAGAGGTATGGCAAGCAAAGCCGAAGTTGGCATTTTTCGTGTGTTGGGGGATAAAAATCGAGTTACACGAAGGACAGCGAGAGGTACAGAGGAAGAGAGGAGGTGGAGGAGGAGGAGGAGGAGGAGGAGGAGGAAGAGGGGAACGAGAGAGGAGGAGGAGGAGGAGGAGGAGGGGGAACGAGAGAGGAGGAGGAGGAGGAGGAGGAGGGAGAACGAGAGGGAGGAGGAGGAGGAGGAGGAGGAGGAGGAGGAGGAGGAGGAGGAGGAGGAGGAGGAGGAGGAGGAGGAGGAGGAGGAGGAGGAGGGGGAACGAGAGAGGAGGAGGGGGAGGAGAAGGTAAGAGTTGAGGTAAGGAGAAGAGAGCAGTAGGTGAGGGAAAAGAGGAGCAAAGAGAAGGAGGAGGTAAGGAGGGGGAAGGAGGAGGTAAGGAGGAGGTAAGAGAGGTGAAGGAGGAGGGAAGGAGGAGAGAAGGAGAAGGAGAAGAGGGAAGGGATGGAGGAGGAATGAAAGAGGAAGGCGGAGACGAGGAGGAGGAGAAACATGAGGAGGTGGAGGAGGAGGAGAAGGAGGAGGAGGAGGAGGAGAAACATGAGGAAGAGAAGGAGGAGGAGAAGAAGGAAGAAGTGGAAGGAGAAGGGGAATGGAGAGAGAAAGGGGTATGGGATGGGGGGAGGAAGGCGAAGAGGAGGAAGAGAAATTGGAAAGGGAAGAGGAGAAAGTAGAATGGAAGGAGGGGAATGGAAGGAGGGGAATGAAAGGAGGGGAATGGAAGGAGGGAAAATGTAAGGAGGGGAATGGAAGGAGGGGAATGGAAGGAGGGAGAATGGAAGGAGGGGAATGGAAGGAGGGAGAATGGAAGGAGGGGAATGGAAGGAGGGAGAATGTAAGGAGGAGAATGGAAGGAGGGGAATGGAAGGAGGGAAATGGAAGGAGGGGAATGGAAGGAGGGGAATGGAAGGAGGAGAATGGAAGGAGGGAGAATGTAAGGAAGGGAATGGAAGGAGGGGAATGGAAGGAGAGGAAAGATGAAGAGAGAGAGGAAGTTGGGGAGAAGGAATTAAGGAGTTGGAAGGAGGGAAAGAGAAGGAGAGGAAGAGAACAAAGGAAAAGGAAGAGGTAGAAACAAAGAGAGAGAATGGGAAAAAAAGAGCGGAGACGAATGAGAGCTAAAAGAGAGAAAAAGAAACGAGGAAGGACAAAGAGGAAGATGGAGGAAGCCAAGAGAGAGAGGAAGAGAGATTTGTGGAACAAATGAAGATGGAAAAAGAGAAAGTGGAAGGGGAAGAGGAGGAATGGTGAAGGACGAAAGGAAAGGGGAAGGAGACACGAGGGGGAAGAAAGGCAAGAACGAGAGAGAGGGACAAGAGAGAGAGGGAGAAAGAGAGAAAGAGAGAAAGAGAGAAAGAGAGAAAGAGAGAAAGAGAGAAAGAGAGAAAGAGAGAAAGAGAGAAAGAGAGAAAGATAGAGAGATAGATGGAAAAAGAAAAAAGAGAAAGAGAGAAAGAGAGAAAGAAAATCTTATGAAGGGTGTGAGAGGAGGAGGAAGTAATAAGAAGACAGGAAGAAAAGAAGGGAGAGAGGAGAAGATGGGAAGAGAGGTGGAAGAAAAAGAGGACAGGGAGAGAGAATGAAAGAGAGGAAATGGGAGGAACGAAGAGTAGAAGGAAAAGGATGGAAGATAGGGGAAGAGAGAGAGAGAGGATGATAACAAGAGAGAGAGAGAGAGGAGAAGAAAGGAAGGGAGAGAAAGTAGAAGAATGAGAGGTAGAGAAGGTGAAAGGGGAGATAGAGAGATATAGGATGAAAACAAGTGAGAGAGAAGAAGAGAAGAAGAAAGGAAGGGAGAGAAAGTAGGAGAAAGAGAGGTAGAGAGGGTGAGAGAGGAGAGAGAGAGAGAGAAGGAGAGAAGAGGAAAGGAAGGGGAAGAAAGTAGGAGAAAGAGAGGTAGAGAGGGTCAGAGAGAAAGAGAGGTAGAGAGTGTCAGAGAGGAGAGAGAGAACGAGAAAAGAAGAAAGGAAGAGAGAGAAAGTAGGAGAAAGAGAGGTAGAGAGGGTTAGAGAGGAGAGAGGAAGAGAAGGAGAGAAAGGAAGGGAGAGAAAGTAGGAGAAAGAGAGTTAGAGAGGGTGAGAGAGGAGAGAGAGAGAGAGAAGGAGAGAAGAAGAAAGGAAGGGAGAGAAAGTAGGAGAAAGAGAGTTAGAGAGGGTGGGAGAGGAAAGGAGAGAGAAGGAGAGAAGAAAGGAAGGGAAAGAAAGTAGGAGAAAGAGAGGTAGAGAGGGTGACATGAGAGAGAGAGAGAGAGAGAGAGAGGATGGAGGAAAGAAGAGAGAGAGGAGAGAGAGAGAGGAGGGAGAGAGGAAAGTAGGAGAGAGAGAGAGAGAGACAGAGGAATGAGAGGAGAGAGAGAGAGAGAGAGAGAGAGAGAGAGAGAGAGGAAGAGAGAGGAGAGGAAGCAGGAGAGAGAGAGAGAGAGAGAGAGTGAGAGAGAGAGAGAGAGAGAGAGAGAGAGAAGGAGAGAAGAAGAAAGGAAGGGAAAAAAAGTAGGAGAAAGAGAGGTAGAGAGGGTGAAAGAGAGAAGAGAGAGAGAAAAGGGGAGAAGAAGAAAGGAAGGGAAAGAAAGTAGGAGAAAGAGAGGTAGAGGGGGTGAGAGAGAGAGAAGAAGAGAAGAAGAAAGGAAGAGAAAGTAGGAGAAAGAGAGTCAGAGAAGGTGAGAGGGGAGAGAGAATGAGAGAAAGAGAGAAGAAGAAAGGAAGGGAAAGAAAGTAGGATAAAGAGAGGTAGAGAGGGTGAGAGAGGAGAGAGAGAGAGAAGGAGAAAAGAAGAAAGAAAGGGAGAGAAAGTAGGAGAAAGAGAGTTAGAGAGGGTGAGAGAGGAGAGAGAGAGAAGGAGAGAAGAAGAAAGGAGGGAAGGAACGTAGGAGAAAGAGAGTTACAGAGGGTGAGAGAGGAGAGAGAGAGAGAAGGAGAGAAGAAGAAAGGAAGGTAAAAAAAGTAGGAGAAAGAGAGGTAGAGAGGGTGAGAGAGGAGAGAGAGGAGAGAGGAGAGAGGAGGAGAAGAGGATAGAGAGAGAGAAGAGGAAGAAGAGGAGGTAGGAAGGGAGAAGGAGAGGAAGAGAAATGAGAGAGAGAGAGAGAGGAGAGCGAAAGGAGAGAAAGAGAGGAGAGGGGAAAGATAGAGGAGAGAGAGGAGAAGAGAAAGAGAGAGGGAGAGAGAGAGAGAGAGAGAGAGAGAGAGAGAGAGAGAGAGAGAGAGAGAGGAGAGAGAGGAGAGAGAGAGAGAGGGAGAGAGGAGAGAGAGAGAGAGAGAGAGAGAGAGAGAGAGAAAGAGAGAAAGAGAGGGAGGAAGAGTGATTGAAAGAGGTGATTTGTCACTGTGGTTATGACGACAACCTACCCCAATACATAAAACATTAGCCACAATAAACCAGGAAGACTGTGAAGGAGTAGGACAAGGAAGAGCAGGAGGAGGACAAGGAAGAAGTGAAGGAAGAAGAGAAAAAAAGAGGAGGAATGGAATGAAGAAGATGATAAAGAAGAGTAGGGAAATGGGTGAAAAAGAGGACGAAAAAGAAAATAAGGACGAGAAGCACAAGGAGGGAAAAAGAGAAAAATCAGGAGGGAGAGTGAAGGAAGAAAAAGGAGAGAAGAGAGGAAGGAGGGGAGGAGGAAGGGAGGATGACTTTGGAAGAAGAAGGAAAGGATAAGGAGAGGAGAAGATGGAAGAGAGGACAGAAGGAGGAAGATGGAGGAAGGGAGTAGGAGAGGACAGAAGAGTGGGAAAAGAGGAGAAGGAGAGGAGGAAGAAAGGAGGAGGTGAGAAAGAAGAGGATAAAGGGAGGAGTAGAGGAAGATGGAAAGGATGAGGACTGGAGGAGGAGGGAATGAAGAAAAAAGGAAGGAAGAGGAGAGAGAGAGGACAGGAGGAGGAAAAGGAGGAAGGAGGAAAGGCAGAGGAGAAGGGGCAACGTAGGAGAGGAAGAGGACGGAAGAAGAAGAAAGTGAAGAAGAAAGGGAGGAGAGGAGAGAAGATAAGGAGAAAGAAAAGAGGACTGGAGAGGTAGAGTTGGATGACGGGTGGAAGAAGAGAAGGAGGAGGAGGAGGAGGAAGAGGAGGAGGAAGGAAGAGAAGGAGGAGTAGGATAGAAGAAGGAAGGATGAAGAGGCAATAGGAAGAGATAGAAAGAATGGGGAAAGGAGAAGGTGAGGATAAAGATGAAAAGAGGAAGAGGGGATAAGGAAGGGAAGATAAAAAGATTAGGAAGAGGAGGGAAGGAGGATAAAGAGAGAAAGGAGAGATGAGCAGGAGGAGGGAAGAAGAAGTGGGCAATGAAAGAGGGTAAGGAAGGAGGGGAGGAGGAGAGGAGGAGAGGAGGAGAAGAGAGTAGGAGAGGAGAGGAGGGTAAGGTTAGAAGGGAGGAGGGGGAGGAGAGGAGAGGAGGGTAAGGTTAGGAGGAAAGAGGAGGGAGGGGAGGAGGAGAGGAGAGGAGGGTAAGGTTAGGAGGGAGGAGGGGAGGAGGGGAGAAGATGAGGGTAAGGTTAGGAGGGAGGAGGGAAGAGGGGAGGAGGAAGAGAAAAGTAGGAAGGAAGGAGGAGTGGAAGAGGATTAGTGAAGGAGGAGAGAAGACGGTGGAAAGAGGACGGGAAAATAAAAGAAAGATTAAATGGAAAAGGAAAAGGAGGAAGGAGGAGGAAGGAAATGGAGAAGGATTAGGGAAGGAGAATATAGGAGATGGAGAGAGTAGAAAAAGGTAGAATGAGGAGAAAGAGGAGAACGAGGATGAAGAAGAGAAAGAAGATAAGGAGGAGGAAGATGAGAAACAGGAGAAGGGGACTGAAGAAGAGGAGGAGAATAGCGAGGAGGAAGAGGAGGAGGAAGAGGAGAAGGAGGAGAAGAGGAGAATAGCAAGGAGGAGGAGGAGGAGGAGGAGGAGGAGGAGGAGGAGAAGAAGGAGGAGAAGGAGGAGAAGGAGGAGGAGAAGGAGGAGGAGGAGGAGGAGGAGGAGGAGGAGGAGGAGGAGGAGGAGGAAGAGTGCAAGAAATGGACGAATGAATGAGTGATGACCTACTTCGGTGTGATCCTCTTCGAGAGGGAAGAGTCTCAATAAGACCACTGAAGCAAGAGCAGGAAACCTCGTGAAGGATAACCGTCGGACCGAGACGACCCCCCCCCCCCCAAAAAAAAAATGACAGAGTGAACTCCGTCTGTCTGCCTGTCTGTCTGTCTCCCTTTCTCTCTATCTATCTATATGTCTGTCTGTCTATCTATTTTTCTCTATTTCTCTTTTTTTATCTATCTTTCTGGCTGTCTGTGTGTCTGTCTGTGTGTCTGTCTGTGTGTCTGTCTCTCTCTCTCTCTCTCTCTCTCTCTCTCTCTCTCTCTCTCTCTCTCTCTCTCTCTCTCTCTCTCTCTCTCTCTCTCTCTCTCTCATCTGTCATCTCGATAAAACTAACTCATGATATTACCAGTGCAAATAATTGCTGATGTCATTGATAGGAATTCATGACATCATCAATATAATTCGTGATATCACCAAAGAGAATAGTTCATTATGTCAATGGGAATAGCTCAAATAATATGAACCCATGATATCAATAATAAGGACAACACAGGATGATATCAACAAAATACAGTAACTAGTGACGTCAAGGAGAATGATGGCTGATATCAATATGAGTGACCTGTGAAATCATAAACAAGAGCGACCCTTGACGTCACCAACAAGAATAAGTCGTGACGTCACCAACAAGAATAAGTCGTGATGTCACAAACAAAAACAATTCGTAAAATCACCAACGAGAATGACTTGTAACTCATACGAGTATATACATTAATAAAAGAATTCCTGTTGATATCGATCTAAATCGGACCGTAAACCTAAAATCCCTCAAGGCCCCTGATTGGCTGTTTGAGTGGTGACGTCACGACAACGGAGACGACTGATAGGACGAGAGCGGGGACATCACGGTAACGGAGACGACTGATTGGCCGAAGACGCCTGCGAACGGAGCGAGGTCGCCTGAAGGGCCGAGCCCCGACGTAGCGGGGTCGGGCGCAGCCCGTTGCTCGTAAAATAAACATGAATGACTCATGACGTCATTAATAAGTGATTCATAATGTCAAGACCAATTCGTGGCGTCATCAAGAAAGAAGTGTAACGTCATCGATAGTTATACCACGTGACACTAGTAAGAATGACTTATATCGTCATTGATAATAATGCGTGACGTTACTGATATAGATAACTCATGACGTCATCAGTGAGAAAATCTATCGTTATTAAAAAGAACAATTCATAAAATAGATTCAGGTAATTCATGACTTTCATAAGTACGAGTGACTTGTAGTATCAATAATCCATTGCATCATTAGCATAAATAAATTATATCATCCCTAATAGTTTCATGAAACCATCAATATAATTCATGACTATATGGAAAAAATACCGTAAGAAAATAATTATGCCATCAATCTTTACGTTATCAACATAAATAACTCTGCATCATTAATAGAAATAGCATTACACCATTAATGAAAATATATTGTTGTCATCATGAAGACAATGTTGTGTCATTAATGAGAATAACCTTTACGTCATAAACGAGGTCATTTCATTACGTCATCAATACGTGAGCGAACAAAGCAATCTATGACATCCTCAATACAAATGCCTCAGGCCACTGTCAATAGAAGCTACTTGATCGAGATTATCGTTTTGCTGACTATAAATTCTTGAACTTGACGAGTTCGAAACTAAACCCGTACAAGGTTATAGTTACTATAATTATATTTGTTCTTGCGTCTCCAACAGAACCATTCACCTTTTAGCAAAAAAAAACAAAACAAAAAAAAAAAAAAAAAAAAAAAAAAAAAAAAAAAAAAAAAAAAAAAAACAAAAAAAAAAAAAAAAAAAAAAAAAAAACAAAAAAAAAAACGGGGACACCTTTGACAAAATGTAATACTATTACCTTCATCTGTGTTTCATAGTTCTTTTCCTTT
>NC_134806.1:20202992-20205492 GCF_046742065.1 Oratosquilla oratoria
GGCAGGAGAGAGAGGTGAGTGAGAGGTAAGCGAGAGGTAAGCGAGAGGTAAGTGAGAGGTGAACGAGAGCTGAGGCAGGAGAGAGAGGTGAGTGAGAGGTAAGCGAGAGGTAAGTGAGAGGTAAACGAGAGCTGAGGCAGGAGAGAGAGGTGAGTGAGAGGTAAGCGAGAGGTAAGCGAGAGGTAAGTGAGAGGTGAACGAGAGCTGAGCCAGGAGAGAGAGATGAGCAGATGAGCGAGAGGTAAGCGAAAGGTAAGTGATAGGTAAATGAGAGGTGAACGAGAGCTGAGGCAGGAGAGAGAGGTGAGTGAGAGGTAAGCGAGAGGTAAGCGAGAGGTAAGTGAGAGGTGAACGAGAGCTGAGGCAGGAGAGAGAGGTGAGTGAGAGGTAAGCGAGAGGTAAGCGAGAGGTAAGTGAGAGGTAAACGAGAGCTGAGGCAGGAGAGAGAGGTGAGTGAGAGGTAAGCGAGAGGTAAGCGAGAGGTAAGTGAGAGGTGAACGAGAGCTGAGGCAGGAGAGAGAGGTGAGTGAGAGGTGAGTGAGAGGTAAGGGAGAGGTAAGTGAGAGGTAAGTGAGAGGTGAACGAGAGCTGAGTAAGGAAAGAGAGGTAAGTGAGAGGTAAGCGAAAGGTAGGTGGGAGGTAAGTGAGAGGTGAACGAGAGCTGAGTATGGAATGAGAGGTGAGTGAGAGGTCAGAGAGAGGTAAGAGAGAGAAGTCAAGGAGGGAGGTCAGCAAGAGGTGAGGTAAAGGTAAGAAGGAGGTAAGGAAGAGTCAAGAGAGAGGCAAACGAATAAGTACGCAAGAGGTAAGATAGAGGTAAATAAAAGACAAACGAGAAATAAGACAAGTGGGTAAATGTACTCGATTATTTTCCTTTGGTGCCAATTGTCTTCTTCGCTATAGTGTCAATGGCTTATAATGGTATTGAATTGCTATGGTTTCGAACTACACTGGCTGTGATTTGCAGTGCTCACGAATGACTGGCAAAGCACACCATTATCATACCCCTCTGTCCAGAACGAGTCATGACTAAAGAAAAAAAAAAAAAAAAGTAATCAATGTAAGCAAAATAGTTGAAGGTTCTTCCCGATTGTTGCACATCGCCTCAGCAAATGTTAAACGCCCATAATAGATGTCACGTTGGATGATTTCTGAAAGTCTTGTTATCATTGGCTTATATCCTTACCTCTAGAAGGAACAAACGTCATAGAATAGAAGACCACGGGAGAAAAGGTCACTGGGACAGGATACCACTAGGACATTATACCACTTGGACATTATACCACTAGGACATTATACCAATAGGACATCATACCACTAGGACATTATACAACGAGGACATTTTACCACTAGGACATTATACCACTAGGACATTATACCACTAGGACATTATACCATAAGGAGATTATACCACAAGGACATACAATATCGACGTAATCGTAACCGTGACTTCCCCTGTTACCTTCAAAAACCTTACTCTGCCCTATTCAGTCCAGATATTTTAGTACTTTGTGTACTTTACCCTAAAAACGACTATGTGTAATTGATGAAACATATGTCTTTATAGGTATAAAACAGATTAAGTTTCTGACACCTTTCGTATTTTCTCCAAAGTTTAATTTCTTTTAAGAAAAAAAGGAATGGATATTAGAAAAAAATTATCTTTCAATCATTGACACCATATGTACCTTGACGTAATAAAACACAACAAATAAAACCCTAAGTCAAAGTAAGGATAAAGAAATTGAGTGTAACAAAATGAAACAATTTTAATAGATAAGTAGATACAATAGATATATAGAAAAAAAATTCTCAGTACAAGTGAAGGTAAACACTGAGGCTAACAAAGTCAGGAGCGATTGGAAAAAGCACGAAGAAATGTGGGAAAAATCAATCATAATAAAATGAAAAGTTAGAAGTAAATAATTGAGCTAAAAAGCAGGACTCTATACAAGTCAGAGCAAACAGAGATTATGAAAGACAAATGCGATTGGAAAAATAAAGATAAATAAAACATTAAAAGAAATATCTTACCTGTGCATTATTTTTATCTACATCACACATACACTCACACGCACACACACACACACACACACACACACACACACACACACACACACACACACACACACACACACACACACACACACACACACACACACACACACACACACACACACACACACACACACACACGACTCGGTGGCACAGTTGGTAGAGCGCTGAACTGGGAAGTAGAAGTGCTCCCAGTACCCAGTTCGAATCCTGCCCAGGGCCGAAATTATTTCGGTACCGCTGCGCTTCGGGTCGTTACTCTGACTCTCGTGGGCGGGGAGTTGGGTGTGTGTGTGTGTGCAAGGTCATAGCATTACCCATAGATCGGACCTACGAGCTCTGAGCTCTCTTCCAGGAGGGAAATAGCTGTCGATCACGAGTCCAACACGTGATCCAAAGACCAAGTGAATACACACACACACACACACACACACACACACACACA
>NC_134806.1:20212992-20225492 GCF_046742065.1 Oratosquilla oratoria
ATTGAAGCGTGTGCACCCCCCCCCCCCGCCAAGGCATCATGGTCCTTATAAATATATAACATACAAGCTTTTGTACAATTGGCTTTTAAGTAAATACCATTAACGGGGGACTGAACACCTAGAACCATGAAATTTTCATTCAAAAATCGAATTTTAGATATGGGCATATGAGAAGCAAAATATGAACGAGGAATAATACTGATGACCCACTTTCGGAGAAGAATAAGCGAAGATATAGAGATCTGTATATTTCGATCACTTACTGTGATCCTCTTCAGCAGAAGAGGATCACAGCTGAAGAGGATCACAGTAAGTGATCGAAATATACAGATCTCTATATCTTCGCTTATTCTTCTCCGAAAGTGGGTCATCAGTATTATTTTACAAATGTGCTACGACATAACTTTGTTGTGGATGAACGAGGAAGTTTAAAGGGTCCGGGAGGCGTGTCAATTTAAATGACTCACGCACTTGTGTAGGATAATAAAATACGTTTGGTGACTTTGTCATTGAGCAGAGGGAAGGCGCTCATTGCTGGTAAAAATAAACCAATCTGTAATGATTTGACAAAGTGATGACACCCCAGCAGAGAGGTTTTAAACGGGTAAAAGCGCAAAATCTTCAGTTATGAAAAGGACCGCTTAGCGAGTAACAAATACATTTTAATGTAATATATATAGCAGATATGTATGTATATAAAAATATTTACAGTCAACTTATTCAATATACATTATGTAATAATGTGTGTGAATATAATAAAAATCGCACAATAAATAAAAGAGATATACGATGCTGAAAACTTTAAGCGTTCGTATCTCAAACCACAAATATTTGCAATTAAAAATATGCCAAAAAATTTAATCAATTGTAGCAGCCTGAAAATGCTTCTGGTAGTGTACAATAGGTATATCTTTATTTACACACCTGGTTTTTTTTTATCTTAAATAACAGAGCGACGGACTCCGTCTAAGTAGAAAAAAGCGGAAAAAAGGGGTAACGTAAGTGACCATAATTACAACACCTATATCTCACGTCATACAGCAAGTTTTTTTTTTAAAGCAGGCGTTAAAGTGTTTATAGGTTCTATAAGTATTACCATGAAAAAGGAGAAATCTGTAGTACAAAAAATACGACGTACGTACTCGATTATGTCAAAAAAAGGTTATGACGTCATAACTTTATGACGTCAGGACGTAGCAAGTTCTCGGGTTCACAATATATTTCTACCTATATTTTAAACATCACCTGAAAGTTTCAAGTTGAAAGACCACAAACTTTGTTTATAATTTTTTTTTTTTTTTTTTTTTTTTTTTTTTTTTAGTCTCCCTTAACTTCTCAATCACGTGGTCTTAGACGGACACAAACGTCCTTAATTTAGACGAAGAACTGCCAATGCAGGAGCAACCAGACTTCATGTCTTTATCGAGAACCACTAATTATAATCCCTGCATATAAATAAACCTGTTTGAAACCACAGTTAATCAGGAAACAATTAAAAATTTGTGGCCCATGAAATGGCGGACATCCTGGCGTCGTCTGAAATCGGATTAAAACTTCAGACATGATTTCCAAAGACAGAATTCAATGAAAAAAAAATTATCAATTCTATAACTTAACGTAAAAGGAGGAGTGAAAAAGCCCAAGTGTTACAAGCTGCCAAAGGACAGCTCCAAACCACCTTAATTATTGAACGAGAAAAAAGGATAGAATATTGTGATTAAGAAACACACAGCCTACACAAAGCCGAAGAAGTCAGGAGAAAGGTAGATTTTAGAATAGTAAAATTAAATTCTCACTGATCATCTGTTTATTTAGATAATACGATTGGGTGTTTGTAAACATAAACATATCATAGGAACAATGAGAAATACTCTGCATGATTACCTGGTTAGTATCAAATAGCGGTCATGTCTTTCATTGTGTCTTTGCTTAACAAGAGCACCAGACGCAAAAACAAAATAACATCAACTTACCACTGCACTGCGTCCAGCAACTGACTCATGTAAAGGTAAGCAAGCCAGTAATTCGATCAACCAAGAGTTTTGATACCTTATTTGCCGCAAATTTGAACTTGCTCAACACATATATCGTTCCCGAAGAATAATCTGACTGAATTTTGTATGAGATGATAGTGAGACTAAAAAGTGTGTTATATGGACGGTCGCAAATGGAGGTGCAAGTTTAATACAAGTCGAAGGCTCTCGGCAGGTACAAAAATATCGGGGATGGAAGCGTTCAGCGGGCGAAACTAATTGTCACGAATTAAGAACATAAGAACATAAGAATAAAGGAAACTGCAAGAGACCATAAGGCCTACACTAGGCAGCTCCGTATCCATCACCACCTGTCATCCCCACCCATAAAGTTGTCTAATCGTTTTTTAAAACAACTGATAGTTTCAGCGCTTACTACATGGTTACTAAATTTATTCCATTCATCGACCACCCTATTAGTAAACCAACTTTTGCCTATTTCCTTCTTAGATCTAAATTTATCCAGTTTATACCCATTACTGCGAGTCCTGTACATGTAGACGCTCGTGACCTGACGAAGGTGATCTAGATTTGATGTCTCACCAACATAGAAGAACCTCATGGAGTGGGAAACCCTGAAGAAGAGAAACAGCTGCAGATGACCACGCAGCTGTAGCGTCTCACTTCAAACACAAAGACGAGGGTCTCTCCAACGCAAGGGTGCTGTGGATAGAGATTGCAAAGGAGGGAAAGAAGACATGAAGAAGGTAGTGACGGGGATTCTCGTCCTTATGAAAAATGAATATAACTAAGCCCTGCTCCTTCCTTCCCAGCATTATAACCCCAAGATCAAACCTAACCACTGCCTTCTGAGGTGACATATTTGTAGTACATATTAGAATCTTTCACAAATTTCTTTTATCGGTATCGTAATACATACATACATATACCAAAGGCTTTTCCCCCCTTACAAGGGAGGCAACCAAAAGACAAAGGCATAGAAACCACTCCCACCTATTCCATCCTCTACATACTCCACTCCCCTCTACCCTCTTCCCTCCCTCTTATCTTGGCACCTCCTGAATGACGGGTCATCCCTGCATCTTGTCCACTACCCTGGGTCAGAAGCTGTGTCGTAAGACACAGCGCATCCACAGCAAAGCCGCTTCATTAATTCGGCGACCCCCCCTCTCCGTCCCCCTCATGTAATAAAATGTGATATTCGTGGATAATTTCCTTCACCTTCTTTCACGATATCAAAACACACTGGGAAGGATTGGGTGGAGCACCACGTTCATCTAATGAAGGCGACCAAGACAACTATTCCCAGACGCTCATACAACCAATAGATGTTACAAAGTCCTAAATATCACAACACTATCTTCTCTTTTTTTTTTTTTATAACACGAAAAAAAAATCTTACACCTTTTTTGGAAGCACATCTCGAAGGAGGTTATATTAATGAATGCTTCCTCAAGGATTTCCATAAAATACAGAGCCCCCGCAAGAGTGAGAAGTGCAGGAGAAAGAGGAACAGGTGGTGATACAGAAAATGACGAAAAAGAGAGGTGATGCGAAAAGAAAAGAAAAATGAAATTATAAAAGAAGAAGAGGAAGAGGAAGGGATGGAGAAAGAGAAAATTGATAGAGGAAAAGTGGGTGGGGGAGGTGATAAAACAGGAAGTGTAATGAAATGTTAGACCAGGAAGAGGGAATAGAGTGGGAGTTGAAGGATGAAAGACTTAGAAGAGAATATAATGGAGGAGGTAATAGAAAAGCTGGTGATAAGATGAAGATAAGTTGAGGATGAGAATGAAGATTAGGATGAAGATGAGGACGGATAAGGATAAGGATGAGGATAAGGATGAGGATGAAGATGAGGATAAGGATAAGGATAAGGATAAGGATAAGGATAAGGATAAGGATAAGGATAAGGATAAGGATAAGGATAAGGATAAGGATAAGGATAAGGATAAGGATTAGGATAAGGATAAGGATAAGGATAAGGATAAGGATAAGGATAAGGATAAGGATAAGGATAAGGATAAGGATAAGGATAAGGATAAGGATAAGGATAAGGATAAGGATAAGGATAAGGATAAGGATAAGGATAAGGATAAGGATAAGGATAAGGATAAGGATAAGGATAAGGATGAGAATTAGGATTAGGATGAGGATGAGGATGAGGATGAGGATGAGGATGAGGATGAGGATGAGGATAAGAATGAGGATAAGGATGAGGGTTAGGATGAGGATAAAATAAGGATGAGGATAAAGATGAGGATGAGGTCGAAAATGAGGATGAGGATGAGAATAAGGATGAGGATAAGAATGAGGATAAGGATGAGAATAAAATAAGGATGAGGATAAAGATGAGGATGAGGTCGAAAATGAGGATGAGGATGAGAATGAGGATGAGGATAAGATGAGAATGAGTGTGAGAATGAGAACGAAGAATAGGTCATGATGGACGACGAGGTGTTGATGAAGGAAAGGAAAAAGAGAAGCGGAGGGGAAATCAATATATAGCGCTTCTATTCTTCAGGACAACATAGGACTGGAACAGTAGAGGCTGGAAAGGCGAGACTTCAAGAGAGAAACGGAACGAAGGAGTAGTAGTGATTACAAGTGGCCAGTATTCTTTCTTGGGTGGAAACATCTATTGTATAAACATAAAAATGTGCTGCGTAACTCTGGGCCGTAGGGACGAGAGGAGACGTTGGAAGAGAAGGAGGAATTGGAGGAGAAGAACTTTCAGAAAGAAGGGTTCAAGGGAGGGTGTGATGGAGGAGGAGTAGATTGAAGAGGAGGAAGAGAGGGAAGAGAGAGAAAAGAAGAGGGAGGAAAAGTTGGATGATAAAATGGAGGTAATGGAGGAAGATCAGGAGGAGGAGGAGGAGGAGGAAAAAGGAGGAGGAGGAGGAGGAAGAAGAGGAGGAGGAGGAGGAGGAGGGAAAAGTGAATGTGGAGGGAGTTGAAAGAGGAAGAAGTGAGACGATGGAGAGAGAAAGAGAGAGAGAGAGAGAGAGAGAGAGAGAGAGAGAGAGAGAGAGAGAGAGAGAGAGAGAGAGAGAGAGAGAGAGAGAGAGAGAGAAACAGAGAGAGAGACGGACAGAGAGAGACGGATAGAGACAGAGATGGAGAGACGGACAGAGAGAGAGAGAGAGACGGACAGAGAGAGAGAAGGACAGATAGATTGACGGAGAGAGAGATGGATAGAGAGACGGACAGAGAGAGAGAGAGAGAGAGAGAGAGAGAGAGAGAGAGAGAGAGAGAGAGAGAGAGAGAGAGAGAGAGAGAGAGAGAGAGAGAGAGAGAGAGAGAGAGAGAGAGAGAGAGAGAGAGAGAGAGAGAGAGAGAGAGAGAGAGAGAGAGAGAGAGAGAGAGAGAGAGAGAGAGAGAGAGAGAGAGAGAGAGAGAGAGAGAGAGAGAGAGAGAGAGAGAGAGAGAGAGAGAGAGAGAGAGAGAGAGAGAGAGAGAGAGAGAGAGAGAGAGAGAGAGAGAGAGAGAGAGAGAGAGAGAGAGAGAGAGAGAGCCGAGAGTGAGGATGTGAGGCGTGATCTAATTCAGATTCTTATTTAGGTCCATAATGATCACATTTAGAAGAAATTGGAACGATTTGTTTGGCGCGGTCCTATGGTCCTTCTTCCAAAGCTCACTTTAGAATCACCCAAGGGTTTCTCTATACCACCACTAGCTGTATCACCACTACCATCACTGCCACCACAACTAACACCAACCACGAACATCATCTTCACTATCAACACCTATACCATCAATACTACTACCACCGCCACTACCACTACTAACACCACCTACTCCCACTTTCTAAACTACTAACACCACCCTCTATATAACTATCCTTATCCCTACCACTAGTATCACCACCTATCACTACCAAAACCACACACCACCACTGCCTCCACCACCACCACTACTATTCTTCACCACCACTACTATTCACTAACAACACCACGACTATCACCAACATCAATACTAGCGCGTCCACTATCACCACTCACCTAATGAAATAGAGGAGCACAGGAGACGGCCACGGACCATATTAGGACCCAAGTCCTCCGGGATCTTTCCTATAAACTAATAATTTATCGCGATAATTTTTGTTTCATGTCTAGTTATCCACCCGTTCGTTTATCTTATCTGTTTATTCTTGTGCTTGATTATTACTTGATTTATTTATCTATCTAATCATCTATATATTCATTTATTCATCTACTTATTTACTTAGTTATTCATTTATTCCTGGTTATGCTTATATGTCTATTCGTTTGACTATCTACTTGTTTATGATTTTACTTCTAATATGTGTTCTTAACCTAATTGATTAAATTGTGCGATTATTTTTTCTGTTTTTATCTATTAATTTATTTACTCCTTCATTTATTTATTTTTTATTTACGTGTGGATTCATATCTTCATTCATTTATTTATTGTTTTATTAATACATTTATATTTATCTACATACTTATTTAATCATCTATTTCTAATTACTTTATGCATTTATGCACTCATTCTTACTTAGGTCTATCATGATTTATATATATGCATACACATTTATATACATTTTGATCTATGCTTTGAATAACACATGTATGTTGTCACTGGACTAAGAGGGTCAGTTCTGAATAAAATCACCTGACGTCACCTAGAATAAACGATCACAGTCATAAGACGCAGTGAAAGGGTTAATGACCCACGCAAAAATCTACAGAAGATTCTGTTCAGGAAGAAAGACACGACACTCTCCCTTGGAGTCAAACTCTCTGATCAAGAGTCAAAGGATTACAAAGGATTACAAAGGCGGAGCATGCCGACAGGAGACCTTTTGATCCATATCTAGGTCGGATGAAAAAAAAAAATCATATTAATAATAAATTAAAACTATAATAATGTAAAAATAACAAATAAAATACATAAATAAATGCATAGGTATAGTTGAATAACAAACAAACAGGTAAATAGTAAATGATTATAAATTGACATATAACTTATACAAGAAACTCCTCTTGACGTCGACGCTTCTATAAAGGAACAAAATTATCTGGTTTGATGAAGAAGAAATTCTGTTCAGGATGAAAGACTCTTTCCCCTTGGAGTCAGACTTTCTGATGTGGAGTCACACAAGAAACTCCTCTTGACGTAGATGCTTCTACAGAGGAACAAAACTATTTTGTTTGATGGAGACGAAATTATTTGAAGATGTTCATCGAGTTCAACCAATGATGAACAAGTCAAGATGAACAGTATACTTTATCATCCTAATTATCGATAAGTAGATTTTTTTAAGGGAAGCAAATAGCTCTTTACTGAATCTCAAAAAATGTGTGAATTCCATATAAGGTACTAATAGCTTTCTTGAGTAAAATTTAATCTTCAATAATGAAAAAGGATACGTGACTCTGTTCCGTAGGGGTCTCATCAAAGTTTCCAAATATTGACTACATAAAATCTCTGAAGGAAGGAGGAGAGAATAGAGGAAAAAAGAAAAGAGAGGGTAATAGGAAAGGAAAAAGGAGGTAAAGAGATAGGAAGAGGATGGGAGAAAGGAGGAGGGGAGGAGAAAGAAAGTAGGAAGAAATACGAAAGAGTTGGAGTAAAATGAAAAAGAGGAATAAAAAGACAAGGAAGAGGACAATGTGCAAGAGGATGCGGAGGAGGAGGAGGAGGAGGATAGGAGGAAGACAGGAGGAGAGGATGAGGATGAGGAAGAGGCGAGGAGAAGGAGGAGGAGGAGAGGAGGAGGAGGAAGAAGAGGCGAGGAGAAGGAGGAAGAAGAGGAGAGGAGGAGGAGGAGGAGGATGGGGGAGGCAAGGAGGAGGAGGAAGAAGAGGAGGAGGAGGAGACGCAGGAGGAGGGGGAGGTGAGGAGGAGGAAGAGTAGGAAGAGAGGAGAGGAGGAGGAGAAACAGGAGGAGGAGCATAGGAGGAGGAGGAGGAGAGGAGGAGGAGGAGTAGGAAGAGAGGAGGAAGAGGAAATTTTGGAGAAGGGATGCAATAATGCCTGGAAGAGATCGGGTAAGTATGGAAAGGAGGAAAGGACGAAGAAGGAAGTGGGATTGGAGACAAAATGAATCAAAGAAGGTAATACATGAGAGAGATTCGCATGCAGGATTCGAACCCACTGCTTTCGGCCACACGTAAGATCACCTTCACAGAATCTTAGCCCACTACACCAACAGAGACTTTTAAGGCTTTTGAGTGGGTTCGAATCCTGCATGCGACTGTCATAGAAATTATCGGAAGGTAATAAATCAAAGAAGGTAATACATGAGAGAAATTCGCTAGTAACAGCGACATCAATCCGATAATTTCTATGACAGTCGCATGCAGGATTCGAACCCACTGCTCTCGACTACCCGAAAGATCAATTTCACAGAGTCTTAGCCCACTATACCAACAAAGACTTTTAAGGCTTTTAAGTGGGTTCGAATCCTGCATGCGACTGTCATAGAAATTATCGGAAGGTAATACATGTTTTTTCGACGACTCGAATACCATTCACAGGTCACCCGCAGCTCCATGGTAACCGGCAACACTTTCTAAATCTTCACATTAATCTATATGAATATTTTGGTGTTTGGTTGTATTAGTGAAAGTCTATTTCTATCTTACTGGCTTGCAGGCATTGTGGGAGTATAAGCAGAAGGAGTAGAAGTAGGAGGAAGAGGTAAACGACAAGAGGAGGAGGAGGAGGAGGAGGAAGAAGAGGAGGAGGATGAGGAGGAGGAGGAGGAAGAAGAGGAGGAGGAGGAGGAGGAGAAGGAGGAGGAAGAGGAGAAGGAGAAGTATGTGGAGATAGTAAATACCTCCTGGAGGAAGAGATGAACGACAAGAGGAAGAGGAGGAGGAAGAAGAGGAAGAAGAGGAGGAGGAGGAGGAGGAGGAGGAAGAGGTAAACGACAAGAGGAAGAGGAGGAGGAAGAAGAGGAAGAAGAGGAGGAGGAGGAGGAAGAGGTGAACGACAAGAGGAAGAGGAGGAAGAAGAAGAGGAAGAAGAGGAGGAGGAGGAGGAGGAGGAGAAGGAGGAGGAAAATAAGGAGAAGGAGAAGTATGTGACGATAGTAAATACCTCCTGGTTGTCAATTATCCTTATAAAAAATAAAAAAAAGTCTACGGTGATCAACACAAATCGAGCGAGCATCGAGTATCGACACCACGAAGTTCAACTTCTAGATAGAAGTGGGATGATGATGATGATGATGATGATGATGATGATGATGATGATGATGATGATGATGATGATGATGATGATGATGATGATGATGATGATGATGATGATGATGATGATGATGATGATGATGATGATGATGATGATGATGATGATGATGATGATGATGATGATGATGATGATGATGACGACGACGACGACGACGACGATGATGATGATGATGATGATGATGATGATGATGATGATGATGATGATGATGATGATGATGACGACGACGACGACGACAACGATGATGATGATGATGATGATGATGATGATGATGATGATGATGATGATGATGATGATGATGATGATGATGATGATGATGATGATGATGATGATGATGATGATGATGATGATGATGATGATGATGATGATGATGATGATGATGATGATGATGATGATGATGAGTAATGGCATCTGAAGATGGGTGATAGGGAGATGATTCTCTACGATGTCTATCTCATAGGATTACTACTAGTTGGTGGCTAACGTCTGTCCCTTGGAGAAAGATAAACCAAATAATGAAAATAAAGAGATGAATATAATAAATAAATAAATGAATATACTATACGACTAGATAGACAAGTGGATAAATAAATAAATACAAAATATATATATATCAATCAATCAATCAATCAATCAATCAAGCATTCAATAAGCATGTAGATAAATAAATAAATGAATAAAGAAATAAAAGATAAAGAAATAAATTAACTAAATACGTGCGTACATATATACGTATATAAATACACACGTGTATACAAGCATTTGTGCATACATTCTTATATGCACGTATACTTACGCACATATCCATAGTTACATACACGCATACACAAACATGTATATGCCTACATATGTACATATATACATACATACGTATATTCATACATGCGTACATACATACATACATACATACATACATACATACATACATACATACATACATACATACATGCATACATACATACATACATACATACATACATACATACATACATACATACATACATGCATACATACATACATACATACATACATACATACATACATACATACATACATACATACATACATACATACATACATACATACATACATACATACATACATACATACATACATACATACACGCACGCAAGCGTGTTCCCAAATATTCTTCGTCTGAGATGTCTGTTTACCAGTCGTGGCCTCATCGTCTTCCCGAAGAACCTCGAAGTCTTTTGAGGGACTTCGGCGACAAAAGGACACTATTTTGCCCCTCTGCGAGACTCAACGGCAAAGGCCAGCGACAGCCAGCGGACAAGAAGAAGAATATATAATATAAAGAGAAATTTACAAAAACGGCAGCTGAATGCACCGACTAAAGACTTTGGAGCCAAGGAAGGAGTACATACATACATACATATACCAAGGCTTTTTCCCCCTTCCAAGGGAGGTAGCCAAAAAGGGAAAGGCATAAAAACACTCCCACCCATTTCATCCCTAAATACACTCCACACCCCTCCCACCCTTCCTCTCATCTGAGCACCGCCTGGATGACGGGTCATCCCTGCACCCTGCCCACCGCCCTGGGTTTTGCAAAGGAAGGAGTACGGGACATAAAAAGGCGATTTTGGTAATAACGGTCGACGGACACGCCGGCGTTTCTGTTCTGCTCCTGGAGAAAGAAACGAGAGCCTCCTTCGGTGGAAGAACGTCCTGTGAGCTCCTTCTCGAGGAACTTGACACGAGCCGTTTTTTTTTTCTTCTTCTTCTTCTTCTTCCTCTTCTTCTTCTTCTTCTCCTCCTCCGGCGGAGTGTGGGGAAAGTGGTCGGCTTCGGTGGGCGGGTCAACCGCTGAAAATTAATACGTCCTTTTTTCGGCTGAGGGCGGGAAATAAGTACTTTTTTTTTTTTTTTTTTTTTGTCGGCGGAGGGCGGGAAACGTGGTCGGCTTTGCTGGGCTTTCTGACTTTTTTTTTCACCCAGCGGAGGGTGTGGCGGGTGGGTCGTCCTTTGAAAATTAATTCGTGATTTTTTTTTTTTTTTTTTTTTTTTTTTACCTGCACCTACCTGGACAATGCTCCTAAAGAACCCCGGCTCTTAAGCAACCCCTGCTCCTAAGGAACCCCGACTTCTAAGGAACCCCTGCTCCTAAGGAACCCCGGCTCCTAAGGAACCCCTGCTCCTAAGGAACCCCTTCTCTTAAGGAACCCCTGCTCCTAAGGAATCCCGACTTCTAAGGAACCCCTGCTCCTAAGGAACCCCGGCTCATAAGGAATCCCGACTTCTAAGGAACCCCTTCTCTTAAGGAACCCCTGCTCCTAAGGAACCCCTGCTCCTAAGGAACCCCGGCTCATAAGGAACCCCGACACCTAAAGAACCCCGGCTCTTAAGCAACCCCGGCTCTTAAGCAACCCCGACTTCTAAGGAACCCCTGCTCCTAAGGAACCCCGGCTCCTAAGAAACCCCGTCTCTTAAGAAACCCCGGCTCATAAGGAGCCCCGACTTCTAAGGAACCCCTGCTCCTAAGGAACCCCTGCTCCTAAGGAACCCCTGCTCCTAAGGAGCCCCGACTTCTAAGGAACCCCTGCTCCTAAGGAACCCCTGCTCCTAAGGAACCCCGACATCTAAGGAACCCCTGCTCCTAAGGAACCCCTGCTCCTAAGGAACCCCTGCTCCTAAGGATCCCCGACTTCTAAGGAACCCCTGCTCCTAAGGAACCCCGGCTCATAAGGAACCCTGGCTCCTAAGTTAGTTTTGCAATGTCTGTCAATAAAGCTCAAGGACACTCGTTGAAATTAGTTGGACTGCACCTTCTACAACCCGTCTTTTCTCATAGTCGGCTCTATTCTGAATGATCCATGCTAAGAAACACAAAGAAAGTTTACATACTTACTACGCCCCTCAAAAAAGTACATCTTGCTTCATCGCAGTAACTATCTAGTAAAATTCTTTTAGACGAGGTTAGATTAAAAGTTACTTATTATATTAATAGATAAATAAATGCATAAATGAATGAATGAATGAACAAATGAATAGATAAGCTAAAAAAAAATAAGTAAGTGAATAAATAAATGAAAAAAGACGTAAATATATAGTCAAATATATATATATATATATATATATATATATATATATATGATTCTGTAAAACATACACACATATATATACATATATATATATGTATGTATGTATGTATGTATGTATGTATTCTTAGAAGCTCTGCCGTGGGATTCGAACCCCGACCCGTGCGTCCATAATCACGAGGCCAAGACGCTAGCGACCATGCTACATGTGATGGTTCAAAAGGACTGA
>NC_134806.1:20232992-20235492 GCF_046742065.1 Oratosquilla oratoria
TATATTACACGAATTATTCTCCTCCTGAAAAGAATATATACATTTTGGCTCTCAACTTACTCATCTCCAAACTAAAGAATGGGTTTTATTGTTTCAGCAAATAGAGGGATTTAGATGATTAATTTACTTTGTGCCCCTTGGCATAAGACTTTTGGATAATTTTACTCCGAAAGAAAAGAATAATTGAAGGTTCCAGAACCACAAACGTTACGAAGATTGAGATGTTACTCTAAACACAAAAGATTTCGACTTTCAAAATGATGTTATATTTGTTGTGAAAAATCTGCAATAGAATAATCAATACATACATGCATAAATACATACATACATACATACATACATACATACATACATACATACATACATACATACATACATACATACATACATACATACATACATACATACATACAAACATACAAACATACATACATATATACATACATACATATATACATACATACATACATACATACATACATATACAGTATACATACATACATACATATAGTACATGCATATACATTATATATATATATATATATGTATTAATACATATATATATATATATACATATATATATATATGTACATATATATATATATATATATATATATACATATACACACATATGTTATATGCAAGTATATTCACATAAACATACGTACACACATACATACATACATTCATACATACATATATATATATATATTATATATATATATACATGCATACATACATACATACATACATACATACATTCATTCATTCATACATACATACATTCTTACTTTCATATATATATACATACATATATATATATATATATACATATACATTGATATATATTTTTCATATATACACATACGTACGTACATACATACATACATACATACATACATACATACATACATACATACATACATACATACATACATACATACATACATACATGCATACATACATACATACATACATACATACATACATACATACATACATACATACATACATACATACATACATACATACATACATACATACATGCATACATACATACATACATACCGAGTCTTTATTATGTATAAAGACTCGGTGAAAACAGAATAGAGACTGAGCTGGCCTAGTACCGTCGGGGAATCACCAGGTCATAGATCAGGTCGTTCCTTTTGTACGGCCTGGCTGGCTCAAGGCTATCGTCTTTGCTTCATAATAAGCAGTCGCTAAGGCAAAGGTTCGAGTCCTTGCGGTGGAGCTTATTTCCATTTGTCACAAGGACACATACACACATACACACACACACACACACACACACACACACACACACATACACACACACACACACACAAAAGAGAACCCGATGTATGGACCTGGTTACCCCCACGGCTTCATTGTACTCTACATCGGTGTACCTGCTCATTTACTTGAAAGAAATGTAAAGGTCAAACAAAAAGGATATCCCTTCGGGCAACGCCATTTCTTGATTCATTTAAAGTCATTCTGCATTTGCTCCTTTCTTTTGGAGTTTTCCTTCCTTCTTAGAAAGACATTCCTCCTGCGTCCACAGCACCTTTCGCCTGTCCATCCACCAAGGTCTTTAATCTATCCTTTATATGTAATGTATGTCATGCAATGAGGCACTTATTTTGTGTTGCGTGCTTTGATATAATGTGTTTTGTAATCTACACATAATGTATCTTACCAAGACCAAGGTTACATATAGTAGAGAATGTACTGTTTGTGGACGAAGTCTTTATGTTACATTGTTTCGCTCATTGGAATCTTTTCAATTATTGAAAAGGCTCCAAAGAATATAATTCTGTACTCGTACAATCAATGAAAGCTTTTATTCTCAAACTTTGTTTTGTTTTGTTTTGTTTTTTTGACAAAACTGTTGTCAGTTGCCATCTTTAAAAAAGTTCCTTTAAGGCCTATGTTGCAGGCAAAAATATCACGTGACATTGGGCTGGATACCATATCACGTACAAATTACGACGCAAACCAAGTGACTTATAACACGTAACACACACTCAGAGCCACGGCGCGCATTCGATAGATTCAGACTCAGGCATCACGTGACCTCGCCCGGCACCCAGGTCACGTGCAACGTACATTTCAACCCAGGTCACATGTGACATATGTCGCGAGCCAAGTCAAAGAATGACCTCTTTTACAGCGGTCGACCCCGATAAGCTTATAAATGACCCGATCCAGGTAATACTGAAGGACGCTGAGAATTCTCAATGCGGATATTTGAACAAAAAGAAGATTGCATTTATGTGTTTTTCTTAGTCAATTCTAGGGTTTATATTTTTCGTAGTCATGTAAGGGTATTAACAAGATGGATTATAGCTTCCTAATTCTTTAAAAGTAATTGCCAATGTCAAATAATACAGTTGTTATGTTTATATTATGGATAACTTAAAAAATAAAAGTATATATATATATATATATATATATATATATATATATATATATATATATTATGACAGTCGCATGC
>NC_134806.1:20243411-20253411 GCF_046742065.1 Oratosquilla oratoria
CTCTTCCCTTCACCATTGTCTCTTTTTGTCCAAACATTTTCTGTACTTGTCAATGTCAGCCAATCTCCATGTTTTACACATTACCTCATTCGTCACAAGATTGAGTGACTTGAATTTCATCTTCATTATCGACCCTCGCCAAGACTGTGGCCTTCCTTTAGTCTTTGTTGTAAATGATACTGTTGAAAATATCTCCTTAAATTTGATAAGGTCCTGTTTTTACACAAATTAACTTTTCACGAGATATGATCCTCTCTGTTCTTCTTTTGTTTTTTTTACTCTGTTCTAAGCATTTTTGGGGATACTTCTCCTATTTGATTTTCTAGTAATATTATTGTTACAAATTAATCTATTCGATTAAGTTCAATTATTTGGTCTTGTAGGTTTAGGGTTGTCTCTTCCTGTTCCGATTTTTTTTTTTTTTTTTTTTTTTTTTTTAGACATCGATAAAACCTATCCTTATTTGTTAATATTTTTCATCTAATAGTGTTTTAGAGACGCTGTCCAATCTTTTCTACCCCTTTTTTATTATAACAGGAAATAGATACTATTCTATTTTTAACAACACCGGAAAGGTCGAAATCAACAGTTACAAAAATATCACTATTTTCGTTATGGTCGGCTATGCTGTTTACCAAAGAATATCTTAACCCGATACAAACATATCTCTATTTTCGTGTCAAACAAAATATATAGGTAAATTGAAGCTTTCCGTTTTATCCCTCACAGATTTATGGACTCTCGTGCAATATTTCTAAAACTGGTATAACACTACTTAAGCCTATATCTGGAAACCCGCAGTTTTATTAAATTCCTGAATATTCCCGGAGGCTCCGATTTTTTTCGTCGTGTATTGCTCAAACGTCACGTTTGCTATTTTGGTGTGTATGTGTGTGTGTGTAGTAGTGTGTGTGTTGTGTGTGGTGTTTTGTGTGTGTAGTGTGTGTGTGTGTGTGTGATTGTGTGTGTGTGTGTGTGTAGTGTGTGTTGTGTGTGTGTGTGTGTGTGTGTGGTGTGTGTGTGTGTGTGTGTAGTGTGTGTGTGTGTGTGTGTGTGTGTGTGTATTGTGTATTCCACCCTTGTCTTTTGGATTCACGTGTTTGGACTCGTAATCGACCAGCTATTTCCCTCCCGGAAGAGAGCTTCAGAGCTCGTATGACCGATCTATGGGTAATGCTATGACCATTTCAACACACACACACACTCACCCACCCAACGCCCCGCCCACGAGAGGGTCCAGAGTAACGAACCCGAATGCACAAGCGATACCCGAAATAAAATTTCGGCCCTGGGCAAGGATTCCGAATCCGCCAGGTTACTGCGAGCACCACCGTACTTCCCAGTCCAGTGCTCTAACCAACCGCGCCACCGAGGTCGTTCGTGTGTGTGTGGTGTGGTGTGTGTGTGTGTGTGTGTGTGTGTGTGTGTGTGTGTGGTGTGTGTGAGTGTGTTGTGTGTTTGTGAGTGTGTGTGTGAGCGTGGTGTGTGTGTGTGTGTGTGTGTGTTGTGTAGAAGTGGTGTTGAGTGTGTTGTGTGAGTGTGTGTGGTGTGTGCGTGTGTGTGTGTGTGTGTGTGTGTGTATATTCACCTTGGTCTTTTGGGTCAGGTGTTGGACTCGTCGATCGACAGCTATTTCCCTCCCGGAAGAGAGCTCAGGACCTCGTATGACCGATCTATGGCAATGCTATGACCTTCCACACACACACACCCACACACCCAACCTCCCCGCCCACGAGTGTATTCAGAGTAACGACCCGCGAAGCCAGCGATACGAAATAAATTTTGCCCTGGGCAGGCATCGAACCAGGTACGCGAACACCACCGTACTTCCCAATCCATGCTCCCCTTAATTAAAAACCTCAACCGCGCCGACGAGTCGTTCGTGTGTTCGTGTGATGTGTGTGTAATGTGTATGTGCGTGGTGTGGGGTGTGGGGAGAGTGTGTTTGTGTATCCACCTTGGTCTATGGATCACTGCTAGACTCGTGATCGCAGCTATTTCCCCTCCCGGAAGAGAGCTCAGAGCTGCGTGTTGTGTGTGTGTGTGTGGTGTGTGTGTGTGTGGTGTGTGTGTGTGTGAGAGTGTGTGTGTGTGTGTCGTGTGTGTGTGTGTGTGGTGTGTGCGTGTGTGTGAGAGTGTGAGTGTGTAGTGTGTGTGTGTGTGTGTGTTTGTGTAAATTCACCTTTGGTCTTTTGATCACGTGTTGGATCTCGTGATCGACAGCTATTTCCTCCCGAAAGAGAGCTGCAGACTCGTATGACCGATCTATGGGTAATGCTAGTGACCTTTCACACACACACACACACACACAGCCCAACTCCCCGCGCCACGAGAGTCAGAGTAACGACCCCGAAGTGGCACAGCGATACCGAAATAATTTTGGCCCTGGGCAGGGATTCGAATCCAGGTACTGCGAAGCACCACCGTACTTCCCTGTCCGAGTGCTCTACCAACCGCGCCACCGAGTCGTTCGAGTGTGTGTGAATGTATGTGTGTGTGTGTGTATTGGTGTGTGAGTGTATGTTTGCGATGGTGGGGGGTGAGTGTGTTTGTGTATCCACCTTGGTCTAATGGATCATCCTGCTCAGACTCGTGATCGGACAGCTATTTCCCTCCCGGAAGAGAGCTCAGAAGCTCGTGTGTGTGTGTGGTGTGTGTGTGTGTGTGTGTGTGTGTGTGTGTGTGTGTGTGTGTGTGTGTGAGGTTGTTGTGTTGTGTGTGTTGTTTTGTGTGTGTGTGTGTGTGTGTGTGGTGTGCTCGTGTTGGTGTGCTTTTGTCATCATTGTCATAATTTGCGCATGTTTGGATGTATTGCGCGTGAGTGCGTGTGAGTTTGTGTATTTAATTTTATTGTGATATTCAAGATAAGAGTTGTATTCGTGAGTATGTTTTTTACTGGTATACATCTTTCCATGGAAGTCAGATTATGGCTCTAAATTCGCTAATGTTGTTTGAATGCACTGATTCTAATTCTGTGTTGTTTCAGCAAATTAGTGTATTATTTTTCATTTTTATAGCTTACTTTCGATATATTCTGATTTATTCGTCCGTTTTGAAATGAGCAATGTTTGTGGCCACTTCTCTCATTTGTTCTGGATACTAAAATTTTTTTCTTTCGTCTGTTGTCATAATATTCAACCAACAAATATGAAGGCAATGGTTGGCTCCTGCCTTTTTATTCTTTTATATATAGTATATATTTTTTTTTGGTGTGGGAACCATACAACTGACACCCTAATGCTATATTCAGTTTTTCAAATCGGTTTTTTTATGATATTCCACAGAAGTGGATTTGTAGAATGCCATTCATGTGTTTGTCAACAGGTATATAAGCGTTTCAATCATGTAATCTTCTTCTACAATTTTTTAAATGTGGGATTGTGTTTGTGTGTGTTATATATATATTTATAGTATATATATGTGTGTGTGTTGTGTGTGTGTGTGTGTGTTTAGTGTTGTGTGTGTGTGTTGTGATAGTGTGTGTGTGTGTGGTGTGTGTGTGTGTGTGTGTGTGTGTGTGTTTATAGAGGTGGTGTGTTGTGTTGATAGAAATAGTTAGGAGTGTTATGAGAGTGTGTGTAGTATGTGATAGTAGTGTGTATAGTGTGTGTGATGTGTGTGTGTTGAGTGTGTGTGTGTGTGTGTGTGTATAGTGTTGTGAGTTATATATGTGTGCTGTGTGTGTGTGTGTGTGTGAAGATATCTGTGTATAGAGTGATTTAGGAGTTAGTGAGTAGATAATAGATAGTATTATTGATATATATATGAAGATATTTATGTAGAAGATAGAGATATGAAGATTGATATGATGATATTGGATAATAGAGAGGAGAGTATAATTAGAGTGGTGTATGTGGCCTTTTGACGCGCACACCCAAATGAGCAATTACACTTTAATCTCACTCATGAATATGCAAAACTTTCATTTTCTTTTCTTTCTTTGTTAAATTAGTTTATGAGTTTTATTGAATACAGACAAGAATAGTTGCCTTCCTGCCCACCATGGAGCTTACTCACGATCTTTGTTCTTGGCTATAAAATACTCCTTTCTTCCTGACACACCTTTAGACTTAATAGGCTACACGATTTAATTTCCTTCGAGGGTGCGTCAAACTCATAAAATAGATCAAAGTTACCCCGACTAACCAATGTGCTTTAATGATCACGTGTCTTTAAAAGCTTAAACTGTTTTATTCCTAGGGTAGTGGTTCTCAATACTATGTTCCGCGGAACCCCAAGGGTCCCCGAGGCAAAAATTTTATAATTCTATTTATTTTGAACAGGAATAAGGTGCTCCACAAAAGTCTAGAGGACACATGAAAAGAAAAATAGTGGAGGCAGCCTACATTACTTCCCACCCCTGCATCAACCATAGGGATGGGGGTTTATATAATTTAGCAGGAGACAGCAAGCCACTTTAATCATCAAGGAGGTCAAGAGGACCGATTTGAGAACGGAGGGAGAAGCGGCATGGTCGGAGTCACGATGGGGAAAATATTTGAGATTAGATAAGTGTATGAAGGAGAAATACGGCAAGGATGGAATTGTATAAGCTGTTCAAATTTTCTGAGAATGTATGTAACTTTGAGAATGTCCTGGTAAAGGAGACGAAGCGTCAGTGAATAAAAACTCCAACCTGATTCTCTGTAGTTTAGCTCGAACGCCCTTCCACTCTTAAAATGAGATATGAAAGTGATGAAAATCTTATTGCATTTTGAGGAGAGAGAGATTGAGAGAGACTGTAAACGGAATGTACAACATGAATACTGTGTGTGTTTGTGACGGTTATTCCTTAAAATCTTTTTAAAGGTCTGTCTAAAATTCTTTTTCGTTATGGGTTCCGTCCGAGTACCGGCAAATTGTGAAAGGGTTTACCTTTAGATAGAAAATTTTTGAAAGACCACTGTTCAAGGGGAATTTTATTCGGATGAATGAGGAGTACACCATACTGAAGAAGCCCACATCCTTCCATATAACATTTAACACAGAAGACGGCTTTAACCCCGAAATGCCCTTAGACTCTGGAAAGCTTTTGATACAAAGTCGCAAGATAGTATGGGTCGTTGTTCTGGAAATAGATAAAACACCTTCACTGAGAGAAGGGTAAAGCCAAGGTCATTTATGGTCACCTTGAAGGATTGACAAATGAGGTCATGAACTCGAGAGAAAACTCACACAAGAAGATGGTTAAAGCTCGAAATAATAATAAGACCCTGAAGGATGACCTCCAATTCGCTGCCTCGGCTACGGGGTTCCCTGTGGCTGGAGATGGAGGGAGCTGATCAGAATCTACATCAAATTCTTCCATGTAGTTTGAGGACACTTGAGGTGAATAGAATAATCGACCAGATCTAAACAAAGATATTTTGCAATAGTGCATAATGTATATTCACATGGCATTTTCGTCATCTAAAATGGTAATCATAAGCTTTTTTTTTAACAATTAAAAAGGACAAATGAATCAAGAAAACAATTATTTAAATAGGATTCTACATAAAATGTAAACTTAAATATTTACTTCTGCTACTTGAATGTAAGGATGATGTGATACTATTGTAGAATATACTTGAAAGTTAATCCCCTCAGTAAAAGAAAATTGAATTACCTTACGTTATGTGACAATTGAAAACACATAATATAAAATGTAGTAAGACCTGTATATGTTGGAGGGAATAAATACAACGCTTAGAAGAATGTGTAGAAGTCAAATCAGAAATATGTGACTCTTGGTTGAAGTGACGAAGTAAACCACGGAAATGAACGATGAATAAGATCCTGACCTCAATAATTAATGAATAGCGAATATATATATATGATATATATATAAAATATATATAAAAATATATATATTTATATATATACATATATGTTGTGTATCTGTTTAAAGGACAGATTGGAACAATTTTTAGAAAGCTCGGCCAAGGGATCCAAACCCTGACCTCTGCATGCATAATCATCGAAGTCAAGACGCTATAGCGACTGAGCTCACAGTGCGATGGTTCAAAAGGACTGTTACAAGTTCCCCGACCACACTTCACATGGTACAGCTCCTACATATATATATAATAAAATATATATAACATATTAAAAAACTATATATACTTTATATATATATTCTTAGTTATATATATATATATGTATGTATTGAATCGAATTATGCTATGGTATGTATGTATGTAAGTATGTAATGAATTAAAGAAATGACAGAAAGACAGAAAGAAAGACTAGATATGTATATTATTCTTATAGGTGAGCCCCAGCATTACGTTTTTGAAGTAATATTTTGGAAAAGTGGTGACATCAGAGAAGGATTGTATCAAATTGTATCAAAGTTGTCTTGTCTTTCTGTGAAACTCGTTCTTGAGTCAAATAGCTTCGTTACCTTTATAACTAAAAAAAAAAGACGAGAAATTTAGATAGAATATATCCCTTATCTCAGAGTGTGTCATTGGAATTAGAGATATCTTGTGTTATGAGGGGAACTTTCAGCGTCATGGTACAAGATAATAAACTATATGTAACTACAGTGATAAAGAGGTGGTAGATATGACATATGTTCCCCTCGCATGGGCGTTAACCAACATAGACATGTGGAGATGTTTATCTTTCTCGGTCTTCGAAAAAATAAAAAAAGTGCAATTTAATACTGGTTTGAAAGTGAGATTAATATAACATCAACAGCTTATAGGTTTGAAGAGTCTAAATGCATGCAAACATAATAATAAAAAACAGGGATTTTGCGTGAATCAGGAAAAAGAATATATTCTTCAATTAACCTGGCACGGGTAGTTTACAAATATATAGGCAATATTTTTCATTAGTAGGCTGGCTTGAGACGGGTTAGGGCGTCGTTACTTGCGGCGAAGGTCGAGGTGAGGGATGTTCGAATCCTGCCACCAGCAAATATTGAACCAAGGGCATGGTACATTCAAATTCCACAATACAAAGTCTTCCTGTTGAGTTGGGGCCACCGGTACTAAGCCTCCCGATAGGGGGGGGGGGGAGTTTGTGACGTTAACCCATAATGATACATACATACCAATAACATATACCAAAGGCTTTTTCCCCCTTCACACGGGGGGTAGCCAAACCATATCAAAATATACAAAAAAAAGCTAGAATTACCTGTAGTAGGCAACAGAAATATCAGCGTCAGATCCTACGCAGAGAAGGAGATACCTGCCACATCAGGATTTAATTTAAAACCTTGTAATAGAACCGAAAGGCAATATCATGGAGATGAATATTACTCTTTGTATATGACAAATGAAAACGTAATATTATTTTGACATGCATCGTGTAAAGGCTGGAGGAAAACACAGCGGTGAGCTAAAATTCATGAGCTTATTTCTCTAATGCATTTAAGACGGAAGTCTTCTTCAGAGATATTACAGAAAGGAGTAATCATAACAAGTATTCGTATGTGCATCTTCCGTTGTTTGTATTACCAGTATCCCTTTCCTCATCCTGTGTCAACTGAAGGGCTCAACTCTTTGTCTTGTTTCTTGATAGTCCGTCTTTTTATCTGCCATTGCTGCTGTTTATATATATATATATATATATATATACTATATATATATATATATATATATTATTATATATATATATATATATATTCATATATATAATATATATATATATATATATATATATATACACTGTATATATGCTAATAAGAACACGGGTACGTGTATTCACTTTATACAAAGTAGACTCACCTTGCAAAAAAGAAAACTAACGAAGCCAAGAGCGCTTTCGTATATTAACTTCCAGTGCAAAAAAGTACTTTTTATGCACTGGTAATTTATTTAATATACGAAAGTGCTCTGCTTTGTTATGTGTATTCTCTGTTTCCAAGTGGTCTAGGCTTTGTATGTGTGTATAGTATAAATATAAATCATATATATAAATAAATATATATATATAATTAAAATATATATATATATATATAGAATATATATATATATATAGATGTTTATCACACACACACACCCAACTAAGTGTTTTTCAACAATTGTTTTACATCTAGATTTTTTCTTTACTCATTCTTTTCCTTGTTCAAAACCATTTCAGCAATTTACTAATTAAATCCTTAATTTACCAGCTCTCTTTCCAGCTCCACTCTCCATCTAATATCCATCTCTCTCTCACTCTCTCTCCCACCCTCTCTCTCTCTATCTCTTTTCTGTGCTCTCTCTCTCTTTCTCTTCTCTCTCTCTCTCTCTCTCTCTCTCTCTCTCTCTCTCTCTCTCTCTCTCTCTCTCTCTCTCTCTCTGTCTCTCTCTCTCTCTCTCTATCCAGGCCTCGTAACACCAAACAGATTTTTTAAACAAATCACTCCAACCACATCTCTGTTGTTGTTTTTTTGCTTGTTGTTGTTTTTTTACTTTCCATCAAACCAAAATTCTCTGTTCCATGTACTTACAGTATACCTCTATTATTTTTGGCGTAGACATCAACAGATAGCTATTCATTCATAAACACATTTCCTTCAAAAAAAAATAAAAAAAAAAAAAAAAAAAAAATTGGTTCTCTTACTGTACAAATTCACCCTCCACATCTTTCCTTCCTATATTCCCTTGCCATCATGCGATCAACAAACGCTTAAACCTCTTCGTTAACTGTAAGCCCTCATCACCTTATTAAACATACACTCGCACTTCCAATTATCATTATCTTCCCATCACCCCTCTGTACTTCTCATCACCTTATCTTTGCCCATGTTTTTTTTAATTCACTTTTGAGATACTGATATACTTGACCAATATATAAACATAAGAGTAAATGTAAATAGGACTAGCTAAGAAGAGTGTGGAGCAACGGAAGTTGATTATACGGGAACTTAAGGAGGATGATCAAGAATAGTATGGATGGGACGGGGTTAAAAAAACAGAGAGCATGAGGAGCACTAGAGTAATGCCTGTTGAAGCAAGGAAGAGAGTGGGCCAAAGATAGAGTGAATGAAGAGTGGTTGTATGTAGATTATATAAGGGATTACAAAAGGCGGAGCATGCCGATAGAGAGACCATTTGGTCCATATCTTGGTCCGGATGCGAAAAAAAAATCATGATGATAATAACAATAATGAATAAAAAAATATAAATAATATAGATAACAAATAAAATACATAAATAAATGCATAGGCATAGTTAAATAATAAACAAACGATGTAAATAGTAAATCATAATTAATTGACGTATAACTAATAACTATAATGAAAATCAAGACAGACAAATGATTAAACAAAAACAAAAAACAAATAAGCATAAAATAAATTATAATCATTACATGCACTCTTGCTTAGGTGCTTATCTAAATGATTCTTAAAGCTTATCGAAAACTGAACTACATTGCAACATACCATGTGACAGGAAGTAATTATTCCATTCATTAACTACACAGTTGGTCAAATTTCCAGAGTGGATGTGGGAAGGCGCGGGAGTCGCCATCTAAAGAAGCGTTCGGAAGTAAACTAACCCAGACTCTTGCCAATGTTGTGGAAGTGCTGTGCCTTACTGCCATTACCTCTAGCGCTGAGCAGTGTGGTGAATTGGAACACTGATGACCCTTCATTACACGAGGTGCTTATGATGAAAGGGACATAATTATATAATTAAGTAATATACATGATATATATATATTTATTAAAAATCTAAATATATAAATCTACACTTAACTTATATATATATAAAAAAGTATATTATATTATTGTATAGATATAAAAACTATGTAGTATTGTATATATATATATATATTTATATATTCTATATAAATAAATATAATATATTTCAATTAAAAAGTCAGGAAGAGCCATCAAATACAAAAACTTTTGCGCAATCAATCTAAAGTTTTTTATTCAGATAACCAGTATAAAGGAATGAAATTCTCAATTCCACACAATGTTTAGATTGTTACAATCAGTGACTTGCTCTAGCAAATCGCCAGCCGATCCTATTCAGCTTTAGAGAAATGATGGGATTCAATCATCTTTCCTGTCCAA
>NC_134806.1:20258411-20268411 GCF_046742065.1 Oratosquilla oratoria
ATTATCTATTATTTCTCCTTCGTTTTTTTTTTTTTTAACAAATCCACATCAGCTACGGAAGGAATGATCTCTTTAAAGTAAATAGTCACATTCAAAACAATAGACAAAAATAATTAATTGAAACTACGAACCAGTAACTTCAGCAACATTAGTTTTAGAAAGCCATTAATCTAAAAACACTTTGTTAACGTTACACGCCGTCTTTGCTGATTTGATCATATCTATCGCTAGACGATTTTGTTAAAACTAAGTAATGGCACCATAATAAGTGAGTTACCAATATCTTATTTAACCCGTTTTGTTAAAGACGATTCGTTCAAACAGAGTTTGTTTTTCGTTAACTCCGGGCGGTTTTTCGTTTAACCCATGAAAGGATACTATATTGATAGCGTTGATGCATTATGAGCACATTATCTGTACTATTTGCTTTCCCCATCAGAACTTAGACAAGACAGAAACACACTAAGGCTGGGTGGGGAACCTTTTGGTGCTTGAAGGCCACCTTACCAGTCCATCGTCCCTCTTAGAGGGCCGCTCTGAAACAAAAATTAGTAATTTTTTCTTTCAATGTTTTTATCCCTTTTTAGGGAGGTGGACATCACTGAACACGGTTAACTTTGCTTTCGTCTTTGTGTGTGGTGTATAGTTTAAGTTTCAGGTGTTTTATGATTTCAGACTTAAAAAATAGTCAAGGTCTTTTAAAAAAAAATACTATGTATATCAAAGGCCGCAGAAGGCCGCACTTGATGGCCCGGAAGGCCCACAGGCTTTCCCCATCTCTGCACTAAGATATTCACACCAGCTCTCCTAATCTTAGTCATGAGTAGGCCTACAGTGACAGCTTTCATACCGCCACATAGAAGCTTTTTACGTACGATCATATATGATCTATATACCTAAGGGGCTTTCTTCCCCCTATATAAGGGAGGTAGCCAATAGAAAAAGGCATTAATAAAACCCACTCCCACCCATTCCATCCCTATCCACACTTCTACTCCCCTCCACCCCTCCTTCCTCCCTCCTTGTCCTTGGCACCTCCTCTCACGTAATACCCTAAAATCTGCACGATATGACCATAAGGTTCTGCACACATTGTACAAAAATCTTCAGTTCTGAACAAGAAATGTAGTTATTTGGGGCGTGCACTTTGTACTAAGATCATTAGGAAGGTCTCATTTTCTACCGTAAATATTTTGTTCCGTATTCGAGTCTCGTCCTACGGAAGAATATTAGCTGTCGTTCACGAGACCAACACGTGATCTTAGAACGTGGTGAATCACATATGCAACTTTGTCTTCATCCCACACCTGTAACTCATTACACTTGTTCAGGAAACATCTGTGCTTCTTGATGTGGCGGGTGTACAGAATTGCTTTGTCTACCTCAAGCAAATGTAATTAAATTTTGAACGTAACCTTACTACACACGGAACTACGCTCTTATACAAGATCTTCCTATTTTTACTGATCTTAGGCTCTCGGCAAAGGATTACCTTCAAGGATGTGTAATAGTTTCGCTGTGTTTCGTTTGCTATTCATATTTATATCGGTGTCGGCTTCGATTCTATACTGCTTCATGAATTATGTTAATTACGTAATCATCACTCATGCATGTAATTACATGGAGAGAAATGACCTAAAGATTAATCTGAGTTTCTTTGGGCTGGGGGAGTTGTCAATATTATGAAGATGACGTAATGTTTTTTTGGCATTGATGAATTTCTGTGAACATTTCTATTTTTATGAGCAATGGAAGTTTATCGGTAATAAAAATGTTAACACTAGTATGACTTTGTTATCAATTTACTTCTTATTTCCTTCAGGTTTGCTTTCAGCAACGTTATTTTCGTCATTGATGAATTAGACATCATTACAATTTTCATCATACAACATATTTTCGTCTTCCACTTGATTTTAAACTAGTTCGTTTGCCATCAACTTAATTTTACAACAACAACGATATTTCTACCATAAGGATGTTTCTTCAACATTTGATAGATGACTTTGTGTTAAATCAATCATAGTTATCAACACTAGGATATCTGCTACCAATGAGTTTTATATCACTTATGGACCTTCTGTCAACGATGCGTTATCCAACCCCAGACCAATTTCTGTCACAAACGTTAGCGACTTCCAGTTCCATTTATCTGAAGACAACTTCCATCTTCAGTGTTCATCTTGATCAGACCTTGATTCTCTTTGTTACACCATGCTTGCTTTGATGGCCGCACTAATCTACCTTACTTACGGGCTTTTGTTCCAATTATTTGTCTGACTAATGGAACCAAACTACCTCAACACCGACGGTTCAGAAAAGGTGTGGGTTTTTTTTTTTGTTTTTCGAGTGAGTTCACGTATGACACAGACTTTGATGTTCAGAATACAATTATACTATAATCAACTATCTCAGTCTTGTCCCCATCTCCTCAGCGCTGTTGGGAGATCTGAGGTTGTGCAAGCATTAAGGGGTGAGTGATTTCACTCAGAATGGAATATAAAGTCGTCAGTCGTTTGATATGTAAAGTCGATTTTTTTTTTTTTTTTAAATTTTTAAAAAAAAATTTAAAAAAAAATTTAAAAAAAAAAAAAAAATAATTTTTTATAAAAAAATTTAAAAAATTGGTTTGGTGTGTGGGGGGGGGAAAAAATTTTTTTTTTTTTTTTTTTTAAAAAAAAAAAAAAAATAAATAAGGATTAGGTATATGTAAAGGATATGTAAAGTCGATTAAAAGAGGAACATGCCGGCAAGGGAAGACCTTTTTGATACATAACTAGGTCGGATGCAAAAAAGATTATAATAATGACAAATAAATAAATAAATAAATAAATAAATAAATAAATGAATAAATAAATAAATAAGTAAATAAATAAATAAATTAAATAAATAAATTTACTAAATAAAAAATAAATTAATGAATAAATCAATCAATAAATATATAAATATATAAATTAAATAAATAAATAAATAAATAAATAAATAAATAAATAAATAGATATATTAAATAAAAAATAAATAAATAAAATAATAATAATAAAATAAATTAATAAAAAATAAAATAATAATAAATAAAATAAATAAATAGGTAAAATTAAATAATAAACAGGTAAATAGTAAATAATAATAAATTGACAAATAGATAATAATAAATGATAATCAAGCAAATATATAACATACAAACAGACAACATAATAACAAACATATTTATTTTGACTGACAGCGTTACAAGTCCTCGTTCTGAAGACGTAACGACTAAGTCATTTAAAACCTTTGATAGGCGCATTGAGTCCACACCGTGACCTGAATAAAAATTGTATTGTCTGAATATTTACCAGAACGAAACATTTTAAAGAATTATTTTGGATTTTCAATTAGTTTACCTAGCCATTTCAACGTCGCTATCCCTGCAGAATCTTTTGACACAATTACTATTGTTCCCGCAAAATGGATCTTCAATATTTTCCTAATACTATCCCTGCAATGAGTCGGTATTATTCACAGAATACACATTGACATCAATACTATTTTTTTCCACAAAATGGCTCCTTTCAATATTATCCTTAATAATATCCCTGGCATAATAGCAATTATATGACGGGAATATATTGACAATTACTATTGTTCCACCGAACAAAATGGCTCGTTCAATATTATACCTAATTCTATCCCTTGCATAATTCAAATATTATTGGCAGAATATATTGACAACAATACTATTGTTCCCACAAAATGGCCATCTTCTACTATTATCATAATACTATCCCTGCATAATAAGTAAACATTGACAGGAATTTTTTGACACAATTACTATGTTTCCCCCTCAAAAAAAAAAAAAAAAAAAAAAAAAAATGGCTCTTCAATACTATCCTAATACTATCTGTAGTATCGTGCAATACGGATTAATACGCAATATCATGTGATCCACTTAGGCACCGCTTAAAGCAAAAAAGATGAAGTGTGTAACGTAAAAGAAGAAAACAATTACAGGAAACTACGACAATCAACAACAACAACAATAACACGGTGATAAAAATATTGTAAACCTTTGCCCTTAAACCACAACCAACATCCACAAACGGACAAAAGAAAGAGTTAAAAGAGTAGGCGAAACAATATACTACTGAAAGAAGGTTTGCAGTTAGCAATCGAATTATATAGTTTTACGTACTCAACTCTTTACCTTCCGTCCGAATGTGGTGTTTAGTTGCGATTTACAAATGTGTTACTATTTAGACATTTCTCACCGGTGATTTGCCCTTAAAAATGTTCACTCCCTTATGAAAAACATTTCCCTTTTTCCTTCTTATGGTACATTATCTTTCACCTCCTCTCCCATCCCCTACCCATTAGTTCAATACCCACACCTTTAATTGTTTACCAGAACCATCCCATACCCTTTCCCTTAAATTCACATCCCCACATCCTTTCTCATCTCCACCCAATCAACCCCAACTCCCAAACCCCAAGTCCCTTCAATTCGTAAAAATCTCTTTTCTCTATCACCAAAACACGGCTCTTTGAATCCAACATACCCTAAATCCACTTTCCTTATTTTCTATCCTCGTTCGTCCATCCCCCCATCCCCCCATTCACTCTCTTCTCCGTTCATCTATTTTTCTATCCTCTCCTCCCCATCTTTCTATCATCCCCCTATTCCTCTCTCACTTTCCTATCTTCTCCTTTTCATTCTTATCCATATTCCTTCCCTTCAATTTTTTCTTGTAAATCTTCTCTCTTTCATTCCCCCCCCCCCCCAACCACTATCCCTCGGTCCCTCCACCCGTCTCCTATTTTACTTTGCCCTTCCTCCTCCTTTATCCTATCTGTGCCTCTCCCCGTTTTCTTTCCGTTCTTCCTCGGAAACACAATCTTCGCCTCCCTCCCTCCCTCCTCCCTCCTCCCTTCCTCGCTCCTCCTCCCTCCACTCTACATCCTACTTCGTCTTCTTCCTTTCCCCATCCCACCGTCTCCACTTACCTGAGGTTTTCTTGTCCATATTTGATTTGGGTTGTGCAAAGTTGTAAATCAAATGTATTTGAATTCATACTGTATATGCCTGCGCCTTCGTACCTTGTGATGTATTGTATGGTATGTATACGTGAATGTATGTATGGCATGTTAGTACCGTACGTATGTATGTATGTATGTATGTATGTATGTAGTGTATGTAATGTATGTATGTATGTATGTTTTGTATGTATGTATGTATGTATGTATGTATGTATGTATGTATGTATGTATGTATGTATGTTATGGTATGTATGTATGCATGGTATGGTATGTATGTATGCTATGGTATGTATGTATGTATGTATGTATGTATGTAATGTATATAGTACGTACGTACGTACATATCTATGTATTGTATGTATGTAAAATACGCACGTATGTATGTGTTTGTAGGGTACGTAATGTATGTATGTATGAGAACTGTACAGATTTTAGCCTACTTATCGTGCCTAGATGAAAATCTATTCTTGTTTTTCGTTGACAATTTTGTATTTAGCACGACAGCTCTTTATTACCACAAGGCCATTTTTGTTATTAACTTTGTGTGCACATAAGTAAGCAAATGCATATATGTATTTCCGTACACCCAAAGGAATTCTTGGCCAGAACTGTCTTGTACACGTGCACCCGTACGAAATCCCTCAAGGTTATACCAAGGACCCCAAAACTAACACCGGAGACAGTATATCAGACGAATCGCGTTTCTTTCCTTTTTCCCTAGATTTTTCTCCCCCCAGAAAATGTTTATACATTTCTCGGAGAAAGTCTAACTTCCTCCGGGATCTTTGGCGAGGAGTATGCCACCCTAAAAGCTAATGGCGAATCAGCCGTCAAGGGGGCCCATTTCTTATTGGGGTCGGGGGGCCCCGCCCACGCCTCATTGGGGCCCCGTGGAGCTACGCCCACAACGCCGTAGTCTAAAAGGCTCACGCTGAAATTCTAGACTAGAATGGAGTGGCTGGAGGGGAATTTTAAAGTGCAGTTTGGTACGTGCCGGGGGACAAAAAACAGGGAAATTTTAGAGAAATGAATATAATTTATAAGATCAAACGCTTTCTATGTTTATTCTTTTATTTGTTTATCTATTTTATTTTAATCTCACTCTGTATATTTACTTTATTTCATTTTTATTATTTATTTTTGACAGGCAGTATATTCTAATACTTAAGCACAAGTATGCTGCGTAATGATAACATAAGAACATAACAATAAAGGGAGACTGCAAGAGACCATAAGGCCTACACTAGGCAGCGTCCGTATCCATCACCACCTGTCATCCCCATCCATAAAGTTGTCTAATCGTTTTTTAAAACAACTGATAGTTTCAGTGCCTGCTATATGGTTACTAAGTTTATTCCATTCATCGACCACCCTATTAGTAAACCAATTCTTGCCTATTTCTTTTTTAAATCTGAATTTGTCCAGTTTATACCCATTACTGCGAGTCCTGCCCTGTTGTTTTATTATGATGACCTTGTTTGTTATACCCCCCCCCCCCCCCCCCCCCCCCCCCCCCCCCCCCCCCCCCCCCCCCCCCTTTTTACCCACATCACCCTTGTTATAGCCTTTGATCCACTTGAACACTTCTATTAGATCACCCCACACTCTGTGTCTTTCCAGAGAGTGTAAGTAAGGCAAATTTCCGAGTCTATGTATCATTTTGGTCATTCTTCTCTGTACTGATTCCAGGGAATTTATGTCCATTTTGTAGGACGGAGACCAAAACTGTACCGCATAGTCAAGGATGGGTCTAACTATCGCTAGATAGAGTTTAATAATTACCTCTGCACTTCTATTCGTAAAGAGAAACTAAAAGATTAATAATTGAATAGATAAGTCAAAGTGTGTGTGTGTGTGTGTGTGTGTGTGTGTGTGTGTGTGTGTGTGTGTGTGTGTGTGTGTGTGTGTGTGTGTGTGTGTGTGTGTGTGTGTGTGTGTGTGTGTGTGTGTGTGTGTGTGTGTGTGTGTTTGTATTCACCTTGGTCTTTGGATCGAGTGTTGGACTCGTGATCGACAGCTATTTCCCTCCCGGAAGAGAGCTCAGAGCTCGTATGACCGATCTATGGGTAATGCTATGACCTTACACACACACACAGCCGTAACTCCCCACCCACGAGAGTCGGAGTAACGACCCAAAGCGCAGCGATACCGAAATAATTTCGGCCTTGGGCAGGATTCGAACCAGGTACTGCTGCACCTCCGTACTGGCAGCCCAGTACTCTATCAACCGCGCCAGTACTCTATCAACAGCGCCAAGTGTGTGTGTGTGTGTGTGTGTGTGTGTGTGTGTGTGTGTGTGTGTGTGTGTGTGTGTGTGTGTGTGTGTGTGTGTGTGTGTGTGTGTGTGTGTGTGTGTGTGTGTGTGTGTGTGTGTGTGTGTGTGTGTGTGTGTGTGTGTGTGTGTGTGTGTGTGTGTGTGTGTGTGTGTGTGCGTATATGTGTGTGTGTGTCTGTGTGTGTGTGTCCATTAACCCTTCCTCCCATTCACTTTCTTCTCCTTCATCTATTTTTCTATCCTCTCCTCTCCATCTTTCTACCATCCCCATATACCTTTCTCACTTTCCAATCTTCTCTTTTCATGTTATCCATCCTCTTCCCTTCACTTTTTTCTAAACATTCATATACAAGCCGTGGAAGCACACACATACACACACACACACACACACACACACACACACACACACACACACACACACACGACAGTGAATGGACAAAAAATAGAGTATTTCTCATAGGGATTTGATTCTATCAGCTATGTTTTACCCTGAGGGTTCGGTGAAGAAGGGCATGGTGTAGACAGTTTGATTAACGACCGTTTAGACTCCAAGAGACTTCTCGCAAAGCCATTTCCTCCTCAGAACCGAAGAAGCATCTCCTGGTATAAAAGAACTGATTTATAAATCGTTACATTACTCTATATATGTAAGAGAGTATTGCATTATGTATTTCAGTGCGAAATGACACATAACTCCAACACAGCGTTTCTGTATGTCTTCTGGCTCATGTTTGGGAGTTTTAGGTTGTTTGGAACGTGTTTTTTGTTTCATTTTGTACATACTTTAGAGTGTATTTTATACTGCTGATTTTCCTTTTGTGAATGTCTCTTTGCGCATAGATATACTCGTGTATGCTTATATACGCATATATACTTTTATACATACATACTTACATATATATATTTATATAATCATATGAATATATGAATATCTGTATGTACAGTAAATATGTATATATACATATATACATATATATATATATATATATATATATATATATATTTATATATATATATATGTGTGTGTGTGTGTGTGTGTGTGTGTGTGTGTGTGTGTGTGTGTGTGTGTGTGTGTGTGTGTGTGTGTGTGTGTGTGTGTGTGTGTGTGTGTGTGTTTGTGTGCGTGTGCGTGTGTGTATGTGTGTGCTTCCATGGCTTGTATATGAATGTTTAGAATAGTGGCTACATTCGCATGAATACACAAAATTGAACGAAAATAAAAATATCCAATTAAATCAACGCAAAGGAATATATTGTTCCCTCCGTAAGGACTTGTGTCAATAGAGAGAAAACTCAAGTCACGGCAAAAGATAAAACATCTTGAAATTACAAGAAATAAGACGAAGGGTGAATATCACATGTTTTCTTAAAGCATTTGTCATAATTTACTGATTAACAGAATATGTTGACTAATGACCAAAGATAATTACGAAACATATAATAAAGGATTTTAGAGAACAAGCAAGATAGATAAGCAATGCGAAAAACCTAATCAATTATCGATTATGCAAAAATTATAACATGAATATTCTAGTAGTTACGTAAGTAATAATGAAAAAATACGATCAATAAACATGATTATCTGAGCGGATTCATGACGAACTAATTGAATATTCAAATGGACAAATATAATGATAAGTCTTTAAACTAATAGTCGAGTTTGTTCTTGTTAAATATAAATATGAGTAACTAAAGTAGAAAGAATAGTATATAGAAAAAGTACGTAGACATATTTGTGATTAACTCAACATAAATCGATAAACATTAAAATATATATATATATATATATATATATATATATATATATATACATATATATATATATATATACATATAAATATATATATGTACGTGTGTGTGTGTGTGTGTGTGTGTGTGTGTGTGTGTGTGTGTGTGTGCGTGTGTGTGTGTGTGTGTGTGTGTGTGTGTGTGTGTGTGTGTGTGTGTGTGTGTGTGTGTGTGTGTGTGTGTGTGTGTGTGTGTGTGTGTGTGTGTGTGTGTTTGCGTGTGTGTGTGTGCATGAAATTAATGAGCAATGAAACACTAAGTAAATACAAACAATGAACAAACGTAACCAGAGAAAGGAGGTAAAAACCCAGCCCGAGGTTAACTACCCAGCGCAAACCTACGGTCTATTCCCCTCACCATATATATATATAAACGTGGGCGATTGCATCAGATATACTGGAGCCTGAGGCTTGCCCAGACCTTGGCCAAATATTTGTCCAAAACAGTTTATATGAACACGCGAGGGCCGCATCGCCATCGGGAAATGAAAAGAAAATGTTTCTTCCTAGACTCTTGACAGTTGGACTCAAGAAGCCAAATATATTTCCAGAAGAATGGAAAATGGGCCCCAAGACAATGGCTCTAGGAAAAAAGGAACACAAAAACTCACTTTACATATGATGTTGGATTCTGAAACACACATACAAATGCACTTCCATAGGGATACAAAGCTTTGGAGATATGAGAAAACAAGACAATGTATAATTATTTTGTATATTTGAGAGACAGAATTGTAATATGAGGGAATTTTTGTGCATGCATGTCCTTTCGTTGAATTAATGTTCAATTTGTGTTCTGATATATACATACCCAAACAATTACGTACGTATTCATGCATACGCACGCGAGCAAGCACCGATGCGCACACACACACACACACACACACACACACACACACACACACACACACACACACACACACACACA
>NC_134806.1:20275911-20290911 GCF_046742065.1 Oratosquilla oratoria
TCATTCCTTCAAGCCCCTTTCATTTCTCTCCTCCCTTTCCTCATTTCTCTCTCAAAAATTCTCTTTCTATTTCTCTTATAATCTTTTTCGTCTTCCCCTCTTGTCTTTTTCTCGTGTCCTTGTTTATCAATGTTCTGTTTTGTGAAATCTAATTTTATCATTTTCCTTTAATTTCCACCCCACTTTTTTTTTTTGTAATCTTTTCTCTCTATTTCGTTTATAATCACTTGATATCTAATATCAAAAAAATTCCTAAATATTTTCGTTTATTTTTTCATATCTACGAATATCTATCTCCAGTTTCATTTGTGTCTACTTTATCCTATATTTGTTCTCTTCCCTTCCACCTTCTTCCTGACATTCTCGAAATCTTCCGTCTTGCCTTCCATGTCCTTCTCCTCCCTCCACTTTCTCCTAATCTTCCTCCTCCTCCTCCTCCTCCTCCTCCTCCTCCTCCCTCCACTTTCTCCTAATCTTCCTCCTCCTCCTCCTCCTCCTCCTCCTCCTCATCCTCATCCTTCTTCTCCTCCTCCTCATCTTCCTCCTCCTCCTCCTCCTCCTCCTCCTCCTCCTCCTCCTCCTCCTCCTATTCATGTTCTTTATATTCATCATCCATGTTCTCCACCTCAATCACCTTCTCCTCCAACTCGTCCTCCTCCTCCTCTTCCTCCTCCTCCTCCTCCTCATCTTCCTCCTCGTCCTCCTCCTCTTCCTCTTCCTCCTCCTCCTCCTCCTCCTATTCATGCTCTTTATATTCATCATCCATGTTCTCCACCTCAATCACCTCCTCCTCCTCCTCTTCCTCCTCCTCCTCCTCCTCCTCCTCCTCCTCCTCCTCATCTTCCTCCTCGTCCTCCTCCTCTTCCTCTTCCTCCTCCTCCTCCTCCTCCTATTCATGCTCTTTATATTCATCATCCATGTTCTCCACCTCAATCACCTCCTCCTCCTCCTCTTCCTCTTCCTCCTCCTCCTCCTCCTCCACCTCCTCCTCCTCCTCCTCCTCCTATTCATGCTTTTTATATTCATCATCCATGTTCTCCTCCTCAATCACCCTCTCCTCCAACTCGGCCTCCTCCTCTTTCTCCTCCTCCTCCTCGTCCTCCTCCTCCTCCTTCTCCTCCTCCTCCTTCTCCTCCTCCTCCTCCTCTTCCTCCACCTCCTCCTCCTCCTCCTCCTCCTATTCATGCTTTTTATATTCATCATCCATGTTCTCCTCCTCAATCACCCTCTCCTCCAATTCGCCCTCCTCCTCCTCCTCCTCCTCCTCCTCCTTCTCCTCCTCCTCCTCCTCTTCCTCCTGTTCCTCCTCCTCCTCCTCTTCCTGCTCCTCCTCCTCCTCCTCCTCCTCCTCCTCCTCCTCCTCCTCCTCCTATTCATGCTCTTTATATTCATCATCCATGTTCTCCACCTCAATCACCTTCTCCTCCAACTCGTCCTCCTCCTCTTTCTCCTCCTCCTCCTCGTCCTCCTCCTCTTCCTCTTCCTCCTCCTCCTCCTCCTCCTCCTACTCCAACTCGTCCTCGCCCTCCTCTTCCTCCTCCTCCTCATCCTCGTCCTCCTCCTCATCCTCCGCCCCCTCGTCCTCCTCCTCCTCTTCTTCTTCCTCCTCCTCCTCCTTGACATATGGCTACAATAAGTTACAATGATAATGAACATGCAGATGAGGAGCGTACGTCACGAAGCGCGTACCTACGGCCGAAGCCGTCACCTTTGCCTTACGTGTTTGGACTGCTGGGACAGGTAACAATAACTGCTGATAGTAAATGCGGAAAAAGACATTTTAGCCCATAACGAGAATAAAAGAATAAAAAAATATAACCACTTCGAAATTATTACGTGGTTGGCAAAATAATATTCAGGACATTGTTTTTCTCGTGCTGCTAACGATATTTTAAAATTTCATGTTATAAAGTCCTTTTGAGGTATTAAAGCCTTAGATAAAGCCCAATCTGAGTCTTCGTTTATTAATATACTTTAACCTGTTTTTGTATGATTTGTTTCTTAAAATTGGTATGCTTTTGTGACTCTCCACTACACTTTTAATAAGATCTGGGAACTTTACAAAAACAGTATATTCCAAGTGTAGGTAGACCACTAATTCATATAATTGGCTGACGATAGGCAGGCATTTGAAGTATATACGGAACCGCATTATCAGATACAGCCGGGGTTCTCAACCTATTTTCACGTATACCTCGTACTTATGCATTGCTATTGTTTAACCTCCTGGAGATGATTTGAACACTAAATTTAATCGTTTTGCATCCACTATATGCTAGTGACTTTCAGTTAGTGGCCCCTTTTATTGATCTTTGTGGCCCAATAGAGTTCCATGATCCACAGGTTGAGAACCACTAAGTTACAGTATCCTATTTGCTTCTCCTAGGAAATAAATAGATTGCTTACATGGTTTAAGGTTATTACCAATAATTGCACCAGGATTCTTTTCAGTCTTCACCTTGCTGAAAGTTGACCAAATAACACTGAGTCAAACTGAATATAATTCTTCTTTATTTGCATAACTTTACCTCTATACATAAATTGGGATAAACTTGATAAGCCACGTCTTTGTCCCATTTTCTCTTTCTCTTCTTTTTTCCCTTCTTCCTCCTCTCTTTCTTCTTCTTTTTTTTTTATTCTATAATCCACTTGGTATTATTTTATTCTTATTTTATTTTTACTTTTATTTCTTTTATTTTTTATTTTATTTTTTTCTCTCACTTCCCGGTCCTCTTTCTCTTGTTTTTTATTATTTTTATTTATTTTTCCTTTCCCCATTTTCTATCTCTTCTTTAACTTCAACTTCTTCGATTTCCTCAGGTTCTTCTTCTTTACTTATTCTTCTTACTCTCCCTCCTCCTCTTCTTCCTCTTCCTCTTTCTTCTCTCTCTCATTATTTGGTTCTCTTGCTCCAATCCTGCTCGTTATTATTCCACAGTTCATTATGTACGTGTAGTTACTCTACTTGTAGATATTCTACTCTACATTCTTTTAATTTTTACTTTGTTCCCTTCTTTATTTTTCCTCCTCCTCTTCCGATCTCTTCCTCTTGTTTCCTGATCTCCTCTTCAATGTCTTCCCTTCTCTCTCTCTTTTTTTTTATCTCCTTCCTGTTACTCAATATCCACCCTCACGTTATCTCCTCCTCCTCCTCCTCTTCCTCCTCCTCCTCCTCCTCCTCCTCCTCCTCCCTCCACCTCCTCCTCCCTCCACTCCACCACCTCCAGCTCTTTCCACCGTCCATTTTTGTTGTCTTTCCCCTCCCCCGTTTTTCATTTGCTTGTACGACGTTTTCTTCCATCTTTCTTTGTCATCGTTCTCGACACCGCTTTTATTTCTCACCCCTCGCCTGACTCCAATTACTCCTCCTCCTCCTCCTCCTCCTCCTCCTCCTCCTCCTCCTCCTCCTCCTCTCCCTCCTCCTCCTCCTTCCTCTCCTCCTTCCTCTCCTCTTCTTCCTCCTCCTCCTATCCCTCCTCTTCCTCCTTCCTCTTCTTCTTCTCCTCCTCCTCCTTCCTCTCCTCCTTCCTCTCCTCTTCTTCCTCCTCCTCCTATCCCTCCTCTTCCTCCTTCCTCTTCTTCTTCTCCTCCTCCTCCTTCTTCTCTTCCTCCTACTCCTTTTCCTCTTCTCTTCCTCCTCTTCCTCCTCCTCCTACTCCTCCTCTTCCTCTTTCCTCTCCTCTTCCTCCTCCTCTCCCTCCTCTTCCTCCTTCCTCTTCTCATCCTTCTTCTCCTCCTCTTTCTTCTCTTCCTCCTACTCCTCCTCCTCTTCCCTTCCTCCTCTTCCTCCTCCTCCTATTCCTCCTCCCTCTACTCCTCCTCTTCCTCCTTTCCCTCCTCTTCCTCCTCCTTCTTCTCTTCCTCCTTCTCCTCATCTTTCTTCTCTTCATTCTCCTCCTTCTTCCTCTCCTCCTCTTCTTCTCCTCCTCCTCCTTCTCATCCTCCTTCCTCTCCTCTTCCTCCTCCTTCTTTTCTTCCTCCTGATCCTCCTCCTCTTCCTTCTCATCCTTCTCTCCCTCCTCCTTCCCCTCCTCTTCCTCCTCCTTCCTCTCCTCTTCCTCCTCCTTCTTTTCTTCCTCCTGATCCTCCTCCTTCTTTTCTTCCTCCTGATCCTCCTCCTCTTCCTCCTTCTCCTTCTCTTTCTCCTCCTCCTCCTCCTCCTCCTCCTCTTTCTCCTCCTTCTCCTCCTTGTCTTCCTTTTCCTCATCGTCTTACTGTTCCTCATTTTCTTCCTCTTCATCCTCTTCCTCTCCCTCTTCCTCTTTTTCTCTATCTTCCTCTTCCTATTCTTCTTCTTTTTCCTCTTCCTCCTCTTTTTGCTCTTTCTCTTCCTTTCCCTCTTCCTTTTTTTTCTCTCTCTTCCCCTTCCTATTCTTCTTCCTCTTCCTCTTCCTCTTCCTCTTCCTCTTCTTCCCACCACAAGTCATGTTTCTTCTCTATCTACTGCTAATCCTCTTTCTCGTTCTCTCCTCCTCTCCCCTCTCCCATTCCTCCACTTCTTCCTCTTATTCTCTCTAATTTTCTCTTCGTTTTAATTCTCCTTTTCCTTCTCCTCCTCCTCCTCCTCCTCCTCCTCCTCCTCCTCTTCCTCCTTCTCCTTTCTTCTTTGTCTCCTCCTCCTCCTCCTCTTCCTCCTTCTCCTTTCCTTCCTTGTCTCCTCCTACTCCTCCTCCTCCTCCTCCTCCTAATCCTAATCCTAATCCTAATCCTAATCCTAATCCTCCTCCTCTTCCTCCTTCTCCTTTCCTTCCTTGTCTCCTCCTCCTCCTCCTAATCCTCCTCCTAATCCTAATCCTAATCCTAATCCTCCTCCTCCTCCTCCTCCTCCTCCTCCTCCTCCTCCTCCTCCTCCTAATCCTAATCCTCCTCCTCCTCCTCCTCCTCCTCCTCCTCCTCCTCCTGGTCTCCTTTTCAAGTGTGTTTCCGTCACTGGGTTCGCGTTACTCATTTTGTCTATCATGTTTGGATTCGTTCCGCACTTGTTAGTCTCTCGTCAGTAAGAGCCCTCACTCTTTGTACGCTTGAACAAGACCCTTCCTCTGGACCCTAGCTTCCCTTCTCCTTTTCTCTTGTTCTCGTTCTTGCTTTTGTTCTTGTTTTTGCTCTTGTTCTTCTTCTCGTTCTTGGTCTTCTTCTTCTTCTTCTTCTTCTTCTTCTTCTTCTTCTTCTTCTTGTTCTTCTTGTTCTTCTTCTTGTTCTTCTTCTTGTTCTTCTTCTTCTTCTTCTTCTTCTTCTTCTTCTTCTTCTTCTTCTTCTTCTTCTTCTTCTTCTTCTTCTTCTTCTTCTTCTTCTTCTTCTTCTTCTTCTTTCTTCTTCTTCTTCTTCTTCTTCTTCTCCTTCTTCTTCTTCTTCTTCTTCTTCTTCTTCTTCTTCTTCTTCTTCTTCTTCTTCTTCTTCTTCTTCTTCTTCTTCTCTTCTACTTCTTCTTCTTCTCCTTCTTCTTCTTCTTCTTCTTCTTATCATTGTTATCATTATCATTATTATTATTATTATTATTATTATTATTATTATTATTATTATTATTTTTATTATTATTATTATTATTATTATTATTATTATTATTATTATTATTATTATTATTATTATTATTATTATTATTATTATTATTATTATTATTGTTATTATTATTATTATTATTATTATTATTATTATTATTATTATTATTATTATTATTATTATTATTATTATTATCATTATCATCATCATCATCATCATCATCATCATCATCATCATCATCATCATCATCATCATCATCATCATCATCATCATCATCATCATCATCATCATCATCATCATCATCATCATCATCATCATCATCATCATCATCATCATCATCATCATCATCATCATCATCATCATCATCATCATTATTATTATTATTATTATTATTATTATTATTATTATTATTATTATTATTATTATTATTATTATTATTATTATTATTATTATTATTATCATTATTATTATTATTATTATTATTATTATTATTATTATTATTATTATTATTATTATTATTATCATTATTATCATTATCATCATTATTATCATTATAGTCATCATCATCATTATCTTCATCATTATCATCATCATCATCATCATCATCATCATCATCATCATCATCATCATCATCATCATCATCATCATCATCATCATCATCATCATCATCATCATCATCATCATCATCATCATCATCATCATCATCATCATCATCATCATCATCATCATCATCGTCGTCGTCGTCATCGTCATCATCATCATCATCATCATCATCATCATCATCATCATCATCATCATCATCATCATCATCATTGTTTTTATCATTATCATCATTATCATCGTCATTATCATCATTATCATTATCATTATCATAATAATTATCATTATCATCTACATCATTGCCATCATTATCATTACCATCGTCATTATTGTCATTATCATCATTATTATCTTTATTATTATTATCACAATTATTGTTATTAGTATTACTAGTAATGGTATCATTGTTACCTGATATCATTTCCTTATATTTTCCTATTCCTACCTCTTTATCTCATTATCTTGTCTCAGATTTTATCTTTTATTCCCAACGAGTATCTTCCTAACTTCTAATTCTTGATATGTCTCTACTTCTCTCCACTTATGCCTTCTTCCTTGTTTTTAGATTTTCAACTTTGTCACGTCTCTAGCTCGTCATATCTTTTTCTTAGTTTTTATCCTTAGTTCCTTTCATCTTTCTTGCTTTTTCTTTTTCTCAACTTTGTCTTTTTCCTCGCTATTGTCACCCATTTTCTTTATATTTTCTTTTATTTTCAATTTCGTCTTACTAGACTCTGTCTCCATTTTCCCTCAATACATTTACTCGTAATGTACCCCAGTCTTCAAGTTCTCATATTTCTTCCTAACTGTCTATCTATTTTCATCTTAGCTTCGTATATATCTCGTTTCTATTTGTGCATTACTTTTCCATAGTCATTGTTATTTCTTCTTTATTCTCTTTCTTTTGCCCCTGTTCTTCTTCTTCTCCACCGTCTTCCTCTTTCTACCTCTTTCTTGGTTCTTAGTCTTCCCCTTTCTTCGTCTCAGTTCTCTTGACACCTCTCGACGACTTCTCCAATGTCTTAACTTTCCTTTCTCTTCTCTTCCCCTTCGTTGTTCCTCATCGTGACATTCTCCTCTCTCTCTTTCGATATCTCCCTTTCCAACGAGACTCAAGTCTATTGCGGTCTGGAATCCTCTTTTTGTTCTTGTCCTCGTTCTCGTTCTTGTTTTTTGTTTTTGTTCTATCTTTGTTTTGTTTTGTTTTTGTTCTTGTTCTTGTTTTCCTCGTTCTCGTCTTTGTTCTTTAGTTCTCGTTCTGAACCTTGTTGTTATTGTTATTGTTGTTATTGTTATTGTTATTGTTATTGTTATTGTTATTGTTATTGTTATTGTTATTGTTATTGTTATTGTTATTGTTATTGTTATTGTTATTGTTATTGTTATTGTTATTGTTATTGTTATTGTTATTGTTATTGCTATTGCTATTGTTATTGTTATTGTTATTGTTATTGTTATTGTTATCGTTATCGTTATCGTTATCGTTATCGTTATCGTTATCGTTATCGTTATCGTTATCGTTATCGTTATCGTTATCGTTGTCGTTGTCGTTGTCGTTATTGTTATTGTTATTGTTATTGTTATTGTTATTGTTATTGTTATATTTTGTTTTTATTTTTAAATTTATTATTGTTATTGTTATTGTTATTGTTATTGTTATTGTTATTGTTATTGTTATTGTTATTGTTATTGTTATTGTTATTGTTATTGTTATTGTTATTGTTATTGTTATTGTTATTGTTATTGTTATTATTATTGTTATTGTTATTGTTATTGTTATTGTTATTGTTATTGTTATTGTTATTGTTATTGTTATTGTTATTGTTATTGTTATTGTTATTGTTATTGTTATTGTTATTGTTATTGTTACATTATTGTTATTGTTACATTATTGTTATTGTTATTATATTGCTGTTGCTGTTGCTATTGTCATTGTTATGTTATTGTTGTTGTTATTGTCATTGTCATTGTTATTGTTATTACCATTGTTATTGTTATTATTATATTATCATTATTGTTATTATCGCTTGGCTTTTGATATTAAACCCTCCTCTTAGTTTTCTTCCTACTGTTTCCCTTCTTCCGTTTTCTATTATTTGTTCTTCCGTTTCCTCCTGTTTCTAATCTGGCTACATTTTCATCTTTCCTCCTCTTCCTCATTTTCCTCTTGTCCTCCTTCTTCTCCTCCGTTTATTTCCTCCTGTCCTTCTTAACCCTTTCTTCTCCCTTTCCTCTTCTTCCTTATCCCTTCTTCTCCTCTTCTGTCTTCCCCTCACATCTTCCTCCCTTATCTTCGTTCTTTTACTTCCTCTTTACTGTTGTATCTACTTTCTTCTTAATTATGCCTCTTCTTTGCCTTATTTCCTCTTCCTCCTCCTCCTCCTCCCCCTCTTCCTCTTCTCCATCACTTTCACTTTCTCCTCCTCTTCCTCCACCACCTTCACCTTCACCTTTTCCTCCCTCTCACCCTACTCTCCTCTTCCTCCTCTTTCTCCTCCTCCTCTTCCTCCTCCTCCTCCGCCTCTTCCTCTTCCACATCACATTCACTTCCTCCTCCTCTTTCTCCACTACAATCAACCTCACCTTCTCCCTCTCTTTCTACCATTCCTCTTCCTCCTCTTTCTCTTCCTCCTCCTCCTACTCTTTCTCCTCCTCTTCCTCCTCCTCTTCCTCCTCTTTCTCTTCCTCCTCTTTCTCTTCCTCCTCCTCCTCTTTCTCCTCCCCTCATTTTCCTCCTCTTCCTACTCTTCCTCCTCCTCCTCCTCCTTCTCCCTTTTTCCTCCCCTCCTCCTCCTCTTCCTCCTCTTTCTCTTCCTCTTCCTCTTCCTCCTCTGTAAGAGGGAAATAAGAAATTGGTCGGGACGACCAAGGGTAGCTGCCGAGCCCTGTAAGAGGCCGGTAGTGTACGAATGGAAATGAGCTAGGGCAGTAGAATAATTCAGACTCGACGCCTGCTCGAGGGCAATGTTATGTCTAGGTGAGGGCGACGTTTTGTCTATGTAAACACACCGACGGTGGTGACTGTTTTTATAATCGCTTATGTAATCACAACATTGTAAGCGCAGGTTACCTTCGTTTGACTAATGCTGAGATAAACAATATCGCTAGTGGCATTGTGATAGCTTTCCGGATTGGTGCAAGGTGGAGAAGGAGGAAAAAACTATTGGTGCATGAATTCAAAGTCACGCCCATAAGGAGTGACAGTTACTTGAGAAGTCACCGAAGATTGGTTTAGAAAAATTAGTGACGTCAGACGAAGGTAGCTCAGCGTACGATACGGGATCTCGAGGGAGAAGAGATAGAGAAGATATAGGGAGAAGATATAGAGAGGGTGTAGAGAGAGAGGATCAGGAGACGATGTAGAGACGAGAGAAAAGAGATCCCGAGTGTAAGCTGAAGGTGAAATTACAGTGAAAGAAGAAAGAAAATTCACCACCCTTTTATTAACCCAAAGGACGAGAGGAATAGGCATGGGGCCTAGAAAATAGTGAGACTACAGGAAAAAGAAGGCATTGGGCCTACTACTTAAGAGGAACTTGAATATTAGTGAACCTCACGTAACGAGAGGCAAGGGGCCTCGAGACGAGTGATATTACAAGTCAAATTTAAGTGACTGTGGTGACAAGGGGTGGTGAAAGTGGTGAACAGCGGTGGGATGCGAACTGGGTGTTAAACACCTCCGAAGAGAAGTGGCGCCTGAAGTCTACGGGAACAAGACAACCAAAATCAAGAGTGTATTACGACTACGAGAGAAATCTACAACTTCAAGTAACTGCTACGTTGGGAACAAGCATTCTTCAAGATTCTTCAAGGTGATCATCATCTACAAGGCGGTCTTCAAGGCAGAGTGTGTGATGGAGGAGGAACAACGTCGTTGAGGAATGACAAGACCGTAGAAGGACGTCAAACCAGACATTGACATCACGAAGCGACATCGCAAGCAGCCAGGCTAAAGCAAGGTATTAGTAATAAGTATGAGTACCCCTCAGAATTCTAACGTGTTGAGACACGAAATTCACACATCAAATACAAATATTCCAAAATTCACAGGAGAGTCTAACACATATGGTGTAAACAAGTTCCTAAACCTCATTGACACACTTATAGTTAGTAAAAACATAACAAATGAGAATCGTAAGATTGAGATTCTCAAGGAGAATATAGATCCAGAGCATGGAAGGGCAAGGTTTGTCATTAACTTCCAGCAAATGGAATCAATTAATCAATATGATAATTATAAGAAAGCATTTCTCAAGCATTTCATGTCCAAATGTGATCAGGATCCTATTAGATCATTGGTAAAAATGATTAAGGAAGTTAGGACAAGTGAAACTGACACAGAGTACTTAGCTAGATTAGATAGATGGTCAAAAGACATGAATTCTATCTTGAAAGATTCAGACTGGATAGAAAGATCTAGTGAGAAGATGAAAATCTCACAGGTAATCAAATTGATTACATTTAGCTTATTGGCAAAGAATTCTGATGACTTAACAGCAGAAAGGCTGTACAAAGATTTAAAATCAAATATCTGTTTAGGAGAAGTAGATTATCTTCTTCAAGGATACAGTGAGACCAGAAAAATAAACCCATATGTAATGCCTATAAATCAACAAAGCCAATATAGGAACTCTAGAGAGTTTAAGAAAACAGAAGTAGGACATAGGCGGCATGCTAGAAGTCCATCTAGGGATAGGGATACCAGAATCCTTTGTTTTAATTGTAATGCATGGGGACACAAGGCACAAGAATGTTTTTATGGGATTATTTGCAGAAATTGCAAATACGAAGGTCACAATGAGTATCAATGTAGGAACCCTCCATTCTGTATTTACCATAATAAAATCGGACACAGAACTCATGAGTGCCGAAATTTTCGGGTACCCCCAGGGCTAAGAGGAAAACCCCCAGACACAGAATAAACCATTTCAGACCTCCCCATATATATACCGATAGGCGGTATTGTGTTAAATATGGGAATGCAAGGGAGATAAAAGAAACTGACAAACTGATAATTACTGTTGGTAAAACTTCTGTAGGACCTCTCATTGCGGGTAAAGTGTTCAATAAGCCTATTCAAATTTTTATTGATACAGGGTCTGTAGTTAATGTAATTACTAGTAAAGTTTTAAACCAGTTGAACCCAGGAGTGAAAATGTTGGAACCAATCCGTTACACATTGCAAGGTGTAACTGGAAATCAGTTAAAAACATTAGGCAAGATTGAGCTAGAAGTTGCCTTATATACAAATGAACAATTGTACATCCCAATGATAGTGGTAGAAGAGTCTGTTTTTCCAGGAGATTTATTGATAGGATTTGCAACTATGAGAAAAGAAAACATGGTAATTTGTCCTGCTGACTTAGGAATTTTAGTGAAGTCACAGTTAATCCCACCGCTGCCACCACTTTCACCACCCCAAGTCACCACAGTCACTTAAATTTGACTTGTAATATCACTCGTCTCGAGGCCCCTTGCCTCTCGTTACGTGAGGTTCACTAATATTCAAGTTCCTCTTAAGTAGTAGGCCCAATGCCTTCTTTTTCCTGTAGTCTCACTATTTTCTAGGCCCCATGCCTATTCCTCTCGTCCTTTGGGTTAATAAAAGGGTGGTGAATTTTCTTTCTTCTTTCACTGTAATTTCACCTTCAGCTTACACTCGGGATCTCTTTTCTCTCGTCTCTACATCGTCTCCTGATCCTCTCTCTCTACACCCTCTCTATATCTTCTCCCTATATCTTCTCTATCTCTTCTCCCTCGAGATCCCGTATCGTACGCTGAGCTACCTTCGTCTGACGTCACTAATTTTTCTAAACCAATCTTCGGTGACTTCTCAAGTAACTGTCACTCCTTATGGGCGTGACTTTGAATTCATGCACCAATAGTTTTTTCCTCCTTCTCCACCTTGCACCAATCCGGAAAGCTATCACAATGCCACTAGCGATATTGTTTATCTCAGCATTAGTCAAACGAAGGTAACCTGCGCTTACAATGTTGTGATTACATAAGCGATTATAAAAACAGTCACCACCGTCGGTGTGTTTACATAGACAAAACGTCGCCCTCACCTAGACATAACATTGCCCTCGAGCAGGCGTCGAGTCTGAATTATTCTACTGCCCTAGCTCATTTCCATTCGTACACTACCGGCCTCTTACATTCTCCTCCTTCTCTTCCTTCTCCCTTTTTCCTCCCCTCCTCCTCTTCCTCCTCTTTCTCTTCCTCTTCCTCTTCCTCCTCCTCCTCCTCCTCCTCCTTCTCCTCCCCCTCTCCCTCTGCAGGCACCGCACCCTTGGTGCATACAAACGGCTGCATATCATGGTTTGCCTGCCCTCCACTAGTTGACATCAGAGACTTTCACCATAACTCCCTCAGTTCCTCCTTTCATCCCTCTCTCCCCCCTGACGACTCCCATCTTTTCCTTTCCTCTCTCCACTTTCCCTCTTTCCTCTCTCTCTCTCTCTCTCTCTCTCTCTCTCTCTCTCTCTCTCTCTCTCTCTCTCTCTCTCTCTCTCTCTCTCTCTCTCTCTCTCTCTCTCTCTCTCTCTCTCTCTCTCTCTCTCTCTCTCTCTCTCTCTCTCTCTCTCTCTCTCTCTCTCTCTCTCTCTCTCTCTCGATCACTCTCCCACGTCTTCTCTTCCTCTTCTTTTCCCTGTCCTCACACTTCCTTATATCTGCCCAGTGTAGGCTTTATGGTCTCTTGCAGTCTCCTTCATTCTTATGTTCTTATGTTCTTATCTATGCCTTCGCTCTATGTCTTCCTATTTCCTCCTACTTTCTATTCCTATCACTTTCCTCCTCTCTCTCTTTTCCTGCTCTTTTCCTACTATTAATCACTGCCTACTTCCCTTCTACTCTTCTTTTCTCTCTTCTTCATTCTCTCTTTTCTTCATTCTCTGTTCTCTCCATTACATTCCCTCTCTACCACTCACCCAACTCCTATTTCACAACTCCCTTCTTTCCTCAAAGGAATACAAAGGATTACAAAGGCGGAGCATGCCATCAGGAGACCTTTTTGGTCCATATCTAGGTCGGATGTGAAAAAAAATCATAATAATAATAATAAATAAATAAATAAAAACTATAATAATGTAAATATCAAATACGTTCATCCTTCTTCCTTACTCCTCCCAAATTACAACTTTCTCCCTACCTCTCAACCCTCTCCCTTAAATCCTTCCTCCCCTCCCATTCTCCCCAGTCCCTCTTCCTTCCCTAATTCTCACTCCCTAATCCAACTTTCTCCCTAACTCCCTACCTTTTTCATTGGTTCCCTTACTCCCTCTCTAGGTCCCTCACTCCCTCACTCCCTAATCCAACTTTCTCCCTAACTCCCTACCTTTTTCATTGGTTCCCTTACTCCCTCTCTAGGTCCCTCACTCCCTCACTCCCTCACTCCCTCCTAGCTGTTCATCTGCCTGAGGAATATCATTAGAGATTCTTATTAAGGAAATGTGTTTGCGGCATAATGAATCATTTGCGTCCTTGCGCCGTCGCGTGACATTGTGGCAACGAGCACACTTTCAATCCGGCGACATGTCTGAGTTGAATGAAACACTACGAAGTTGACATAAATAGATCTCACTGCTTGTGATCAACGTTTCCTCTAAGCTGTGCGCACGCGCGCGCATATATGTCTTACAACTAACGCACATAAAGAAAAAAAAAATACGCACATAAGGTTTTCAGATGATATCAAAATCCATTCACTTAAGAACCTCCACTCAAACGTCAATTTATAGATTCTCTAAAAAAAAATATGGTAACTTGCCAACCGTCAAATCAATAATTGATTTTTTCTCTCTTCTAACTCAGTGCTTCTATTGCAAACGAAATTACTTTGACACTATGTGTGCGCACATACTTTTCAGAAAAAGCAAATTTTGTGCACAAGCAAATTTCTGCGCATAGTGGTTCGAATCCTGCCCAGGGCTGAAATTATTTCAGTATCGCTGCGCTTCGAGTCCTTACTCCAACTCTCGTGGGCGGGGAGTTTGGGGGAGGGGTGTGTGCGTGTAAGGTCATAGCATTACCCATAGATCGGTCACACGAGCTCTGAGCTCTCTTCCGGGAGGGAAATAGCTGTCGATCACGAGTCCAACACGTGATCCAAAGACCAAGGTGAATCACTCACAGCAAAAAATTAGAGAGAACATTAATCATGATTTAGTTTAAAAAGTCTTAAATCCTCTTCATTTTGGTCATGTTTTCTTCATTGAATAAAATCACCCAACGATGTCGGTTTAACTTGTAATGTATGTTTCTATACGTTATGATGTTGATCATTAATTTACAGTGATCGAACTCTTGAGATGGTAAGAGACGGACTCAGAAGCTCCAAGGACCCGAGCTCGATCCTGATCGCAAAAGTTCGAATGATTATATATTGATTTTATATATTAGTATACAACTAACACCACAGTCAGAAGACAGGAAGAGTTGAGTGAACGAAACTATATATTTCGATTGCTAACTGCAATCCTCTTCAATAGTGAAGAGGGTTGCAGTTAGCAATCGAAATATATAGTTTCCTTTACTCAACTTTTTCTTTCGTCCGACTGTGGTGTTAGTTGTGATTTACAAATGTGTTACAACATTTTTCACCAGTTATACATTAGTTATCTCATAATACAAGTGATTTTATTGTCAAAAGTGTATCAGCACAACAGGAACCTGAGACTGTATTAGTAGAGTTTTGTTCAAAACATGGAATGAGTCCTTCAGTTCCGATTATGTGATTTCCGTCTCGGTGTAACTTCAAACTGCTATAGAGAAGAATTCACAAGCTAAGGCTCTAACGACAGAATATAGTTGTCTTTATTGATAGTCTCTAAGATTCAAAGTTTTCCAGTATTTATAACTTAGAATTTCATAATCTAGATGTGGAAAGCCCTTATCAATATC
>NC_134806.1:20300911-20305911 GCF_046742065.1 Oratosquilla oratoria
TTCTTCGCTAGATTGTTTATATTCACCTCTCTGAGGTATCTTCATCTCGCTCAAGACTTTCGCCCATTCACAGTCTGAGCCAACTTTTTCCCCTCCAAGACAACATCTTCTAAGTCACCCTTTCTCCATCAGAGTCCAAGACACATTTTCTCCACCAAACCCCTGAGGTCCACAACGTTTCCCAAAAGCGTCTACAGACAAGAAACTCAAAGAACTCAACGGATGTCAAAGGATTTTGTTCAGTGTTGAAGCGCCTTCCAGGAAACCAATCAACAGTGTCACATAACCAAGAGTCCTATGAAAAAGAAAGCCGTGAACTACCCCTGAGGTCCACAACGTTTCCCAAAAGCGTCTACAGACAAGAAACTCAAAGAACTCAACGGATTTCAAAGGATTTTGTTCAGTGTTGAAGCGTCTTCCAGGAAACCAATCAACAGTGTCACATAACCAAGAGTCCTATGGACAAGAAACCCGTGAACTAGTGACCCAAGAGCCGTTATCGTGGCTTCATATATCAGTTGTTAATTAGTTTTTGTTCCTTAGTGGGCGGAGTTTCCTTAGTTGAATAAGATTGCCTGTCGACTGTAATAGAAACTACACAAGCTCTGTCATCGGTATTTGGAAATAATTTCCTTTTTTTTTTTAGAGTTTGAAAATCGAACAAATTTTATTGATGGCGTGCCTCAGAGATATACAGAATAGACTGACGGTTTCAGTCTAAGAGAAATATGGTAAAAGGACACTAGAATCACCCTCCAAAAAATAATAATAATAAATAAAACTAACTAGTTATGACCCTTTCCCTCTCCAAAAGTCAAGCTATAGTACTTTCTATCCCAACTGAATAACATTGTCTAGTACCAGAAGGAAGTCATAAAAACTTTATTGTCCCCGATTCCTTAAATAATTCACTTCGGGTGTCTCAAAGGATTACAAAGCCGGAGCATGCCGACAGGAGACCTTTTGGTCCATATCTAGGTCGGATGCGAAAAAAAAAAAACAATCATAATAACAATAAAATAATAATTATAAAAAAATATATAATAATGTATGCAACAAACAAAATACATAAATAAATGCATAGGTATAGTTGAATAACAAACAAACAGGTAAACAGTAAATAATAATAAATTGAATAAATTGACACATAACTAATAATAAATGAAAATCAAACAGACAAGTGTTGTCTCTTTATACATTTCATTATATCTGACGAGCGTCGGCTGGCGGGCGTATCAGCAGCGACGTTTTTCGCCACCTACTCACTCCTCCTCGCTCCTCCTCTCTCCTCCTCTCTTTCTCTCCCCCAACCTCACCCCCGCCCACACTATCCTCTTCATAAACACACCCCACCCCACCCACCTCAACCAACATCTCTGGGAAGGGGAGAGCAAAAGTTCCACATTACCGTCACTGAACAAAAAATATATCATAAATGCATAAAACGAATTAAAATAATCCAAACTAGATTAAAATGAAATATAATGAAATAGAACAAAATAAACACAAAATCATCGAATATAACAGATGAAATAAATACAAAGGAAAATATCATAAGATAGAAAACAAATCACATCGAATAAAACAAAAGAAAACAAAGTATAAAATAGATTGAGTTTAACAAAACCAAACAAATAAAAACAAACCTGAGCGCAAAATAAAAGCAATCAGTTCTGAAAGAGCACACAAATAGAAATATTTTTCAAATAAATGGAAAATGCTTAGTAAAGAGGCACCGGCTCACTAAGTCATATTTAGCAGAATTATTTATAACAAATTCGGAAGCTTAAAGAGTATAGCACCTTACACCGAATGTTTGGGTTATAGGAGCGATGCGAGTATCGAGTCGATTCCGATTACATTTTGCACCAAGCGGACTCGAGTTCGAGTCGAACAGATCTCGATGATGTCGGTTTGCTAGCACATAAGGCAAAGGTGACTATTTTTGTCGCAGATATTCGCCTTCTGGGCTATGTTTGATCTTCAATATTAGAGGCTGGATGGTGTCTCTGTTGAACAGATACAACTGTATGTATAGATAATGCATGTATGTATGTATGTATGTATGTATGTATGTATGTATGTATGTATGTATGTATGTATGTATGTATGTATGTATGTATGTATGTATGTATGTATGTATGTATGTATGTATGTATGTATGTATGTATGTATGTATGTATGTATGTATGTATGTATGTATGTATGTATGTATGTATGTATGTATGTATGTATGTATGTATGTATGTATACACATATGCTTGAATAAATTAATGTAATGAGATATAAAGTATACATGAGTGTATACATGATTTATGCATGAAACCATGTATGTATGCATATGTATGACAATATGAATATGAGTGTGCATAGATATGTTAAGGAAATGTAGATATTTATAGATAAAAAAAAGAAAGTACCTTAACTAGAATGTTCATATCTGTATATCATTATCATTAATTATATTAACTGTTAATACCACTTTATTATCAGTAATTTAGATTAGTTAAATCATCATAATTGCAATAATAATTATCATAACCACTACTTGTTATGGTTATTGCCGTCATCATCACCCATTAATTTTCATATTATCTTTAATACTAGAATAATTATAATCTATATTGTTATTGGGAATTAGGCCTTATCTAGAACCTGCCTTCCCAATACCAATTAGCATTAAATCTCAAAGTGAAAACAAACTTTGAAATTTCGAAATCGACTTCAGCAAAATAAACATATGTCTCTAAAGAAAGAAAAAAAAGACAATCCCAATGCCAATACTACAGCATTTACGTTCCGAGTCCTCATAAGAGGGAATTGGAATTCACAGATAACGAATCTAATCGTCTGTCTCGAAGCAATTGTTTACTTTTACCTCGGACATGCTTATGATATATATATATATATATATATATATATATATATATATATATATATATATATATATATTTTTTTTTTTTTTTTTTTTTTTTTTTTGCTGAAGATAATACTCCTGCCCGGGCCTTAACCTAAAGGAGACCCGGTGCTTCTGACTTGGAAGCAACGATCTTAGTGTGTACATACCTGGCCTCTGGAAACCATGCGAAGGTTTCATTTACTTCGATGAAGAACGTCACTTCGGGAGAACGGTCACCCTTTTAAGATAGTTCCTCTCTTCCTGTAGAGGTTCTTAAGGGAACTGAGGTTCTTGGTTGTAAAATGAAAATCTTTGGGATTAGTGGACAAGAGGATGAATGATAAAGGATTTGCAGCGTATGGAGGCAAAGGAGGAAGGAAAAGATGACAAGGAGAAAGAGGGGAAGAGAAAGAGAGTGAGGATATGAAGGTAGAAGCAAAGAAGGACAAGATAGCAAAGGGAAAAGAGGAGAGGCATAAGAAGAGCGAAGGAGACTCTTATCCGACTCTTTCTCTCTTGCCACAGACACCCGCGGCCTCGAGGTAGCCGGCAATTTCTTTGAACTCTATCTTCAACTGACCTAGATATGGACCAAAAGGTCTCCTGTCGGCATGCTCCGCCTTTGTAATACTTTGTAATCCTTTGTAAAATCGTCTTTCTGATGTCAACATCGGTTACAAGATGACCAGTCAAATTAACTCTTCATTAACCTTTTCTTCCTTATATCACCCCTTCACTTATATCACCCCTTCACTTATATCCCCCCTTCACTTATATCACCCCTATCACTTCCTTATATCACCCCTTATATCACCCCGGACTGAATATAAACGTCCTGTGTTGCCTTAACACTGTTTGGATTGTTAAAACTTCATCAGTAAAAGGTTCTCTCCTCAGACGAACGAAGTCTCTTGGTAGGCATATTCTGTAAAAGAAATTAACGTCAAAAGGAAAAACCGAGTTGTTCATTGGTTCTGTGATGGCGACCACCATGCAACATTATTCGGGTTTACGAGAATTTCTGACCCTAAAAGAAAGGATTATAAGACATCTCGTGTAACACATGCTGGACCTAAATGACCAATTATCTCTTTAAGAAAATTTTATCTAATTTTAAAACCAGTCGACTTGCTCCATCCTCTGGTATATCTCATGTAACCTATGTTGGACCTAAATGACCAATTATCTCTTTAAGAAATTTTTATCTGACTTTAAAACCAGTCGACTTGCTCCAGCCTCTGGTATATTTTGTGTAACCTATGGTGGACCAAAATGACCAATTATCTCTTTAAGAAATATTTATCTAACTTTAAAACCAGTCGAGTTGTTCCAGCCTCAGGTATATCTCGTGTAACCCTTGATGGACCTAAATGACCATTTATCTCTTTAAGAAAATTTTATCTAACTTTAAAACCAGTCGAGTTGTTCCAGCCTCAGGTATATCTCGTGTAACCCATGATGGACCTAAATGACCAATTATAATTGGTCATTTAGGTCCATCATGTTAGATAAAAATTTCTTAAAGAGATAATTATCTCTTTAAGAAATTTTTATCTAACTTTAAAACCAGTCGACTTGCTCTAGCCTCTGGTATATCTCATGTAATCCATGATGGACCTAGATGGTCAATTATCTCTTTAAGAATTTTTTATCTAACTTTAAAATCAGTCGAGTTGTTCCAGCCTCAGGTATATTTCGTATAACCCATGTTGGACCTAAATGACCAATTATCTCTTTAAGAATTTTTTATCTAACATTAAAACCAGCTGACTTGCTCCAGCCTCTGGTATATCTCATGTAATCCATGTTGGACCTAAATGGTCAATTATCTCTTTAACCCATTCAATTCCGATGACAAGATGTATTGTCATTTGGTCAAATATAACAAAATATCATACAACACCAAAATGTTTGATCAAACACCAGAAAAATATGACGTCAGTCCTCGCTTCGCTGCGAGCGAAGCGAGGATTGACGTCATATTTTTCTGGTGTTTGATCAAACATTTTGGTGTTTTATGATTTTTTGTTATATTTGACCAAATGACAAGACATCTTGTCATCGGAGTTGAATGGGTTAAGAAATTTTTATCTAACTTTAA
>NC_134806.1:20315911-20318411 GCF_046742065.1 Oratosquilla oratoria
TGGTCCTTTACATCAGTCATATGCTCATCTACGCACCTGCGCTGTTGCCACACACTAGTTTTGTCTTCTCTTCAATGAACGGAAGATTTGGCAACAGTGTAACGTTTTATATGTGTCAAATGACCTTATTTTTATGGTCCTTTACATCAGTCATATACTCATATACGCACTTACACTGTTGCCACGTACTTGTTTTATCTCTTCAATGAACGGAAGATTTGGCAACAGTGTAATGTTACATATGTGTCAAATGACCTTATTTTTATGGTCCTTTACATTAGCCATATGCTCATCTACGCACTTGCGCTGTTGCCACATCATCTGCTTCATTGTCGTGGTCGATACTATCAGGCAGTGATTTAGGAGAAATCAAAATTATTAAGCGTTTTTAATGATGGACTGATTTATCATTCAAATCATCATCATTTAGGTTTAGTGTTTTGGGTGCGTATGCTAATTCAAATGAAGATCCGTTGAACTAATTTTTCTTTTTTCTTTTTTTATGTTCTGTCGTCTCTTATGGTTTTTCTCTGAAGTGCCTGATCTAATCTTATCTCATCACTCTTTCTCTAGACTACAATGTCGGACCCAGGTAGAATAAAACTCCTTTGATATCTGCACGTCCATTTAATACACTTATCATCCAACACTTTTTATTTTTTTCTCTTCCCCTTTCTCTTCTTTCTCAATTCTATTGTTTTCTTCCCTCCTTTATCTGTTTATCTCTCCATCCCTTCTCTGTTATTCTCATATTCTTCCAACTTTTTTTTTTTTTTTAGTTCTTTTTTTTTTTTTTTTTTTTTAGTTCTTTCTCTTTTCATCTCCCTTCCCTCCGCCCTCTCCCCTTCCCGCCTTCCTCCCTCTTCCTTCACACCACCTCCACGCCTCCTCCCTACTCCGCGTGCATCAAATAAAAATTCTATCTCAAACGTCTCGTCCGCCCATTACCTGAGCAACAAACAAAGTAAAACAAAGAGACCGGAGGCCTTTGGCAATAATTTACACAGCCCCGATCATGTGATATAATTTTGTCCAATCACAGGCGGCTATTTGATATCCTAGTGGGAGGATGAGGAAGAGGAGGAGGAAAAAGAGGAGGAAGAGAGGGCAGAAGAAGAAGGAGAAAGAGGAGGAGGAAGAGAAGGAGGAGGGAGAAAGAGGAGGAAGAGAGGGGAGAAGAAGAAGGAGAAAGAGGAGGAGGAAGAAAAGGAGGAGGAGAAAAAAGAGGAGGAGGAGGAGGAGGAGGGGAAGGAGGAGGAGGAGGGGAAGGAGGAGGAGGAGGGGAAGGAGGAGGAGGAGGGGAAGGAGGAGGAGGAGGGGAAGGAGGAGGAGGAGGGGAAGGAGGAGGAGGAGGGGAAGGAGGAGGAGGAGGGGAAGGAGGAGGAGAAGAATATGGAAGAAGTAAAGGAAGACGGTACGAAAGAGGAGGAGCAACAAGAGGAGGAGGGGTGGAAGGGGAAAATAAGGAAGACAGGGAGGAATGGGGAAGAAGAGAAGGAGGAGGACGATGAAGAGAAAAAGGAAGAGAATGAAGAGAAAGAGGAGGAGGAGGAGGAGGAGAAGGAGGAGGAGGAGGAGGGGAGGAGGAGGAGGAGAAGGAATAAGAAGAGGAGGAGGATAAGGTGAACGAGAGGAGGAAGAAGAAGAGGAGGAAGAAGTGAACAAAAGGAGGAAGAAGAGGAGGAGGAAGAGATGAACAAGAGGAGGAAGAAGAGGAGGAGGAAGAGGTGAACAAGAGGAGGAAGAAGAGGAGAAGACTGAGAAGGGAAAAAAATAGATATATATACATGCAGGACAAGCCCAGAAACTTCATGTGTTCTCTCTTTGTGCCCACATCTATGATGATATGAGACGGTCTCGAATATTTGATATCAAAGAGAGGTGATGCACAGAAGACTGAGCGAGAGAAAAATGAAATGAGATGTTCCCTTTGATGGGACGTTTCGGTTCTGAAGCTGACATGAAGTTGGTGCAAACCTTTTCCTTAATGAAGAAGAACCTCTGAAGGGAATCTGAAGTGAATGAAATTGCCTGACGGTGGTCTGAATAATATATATATATATATATATATATATATATATATATTTTTTTTTTTTTTTTTTTTTTTTTTTTTTTTAATAGGGCCACCTCAGAAAGCAGGTCTGTTATTTTTTCTCGGTATTCTGAAAATTTAGAAACGACATCTACTTCTATGTGGCTGATCTTTTAGTGTGTTGGATTTTATAACGAAGGTTAGGTTAGAGTAGTTGCTATAGTTTAATATATATATATATATATATATATATATATATATAATGGAGAATATATATATACATATATATATATATATATATGAAAATGGAGAAAAGTGGGAGGTGAGCCAGCTGTTGTTTGCGGACGACACTGCGTTTGTGGCAGGATCGGAGGAGGGATTGAGGAAGTTGGTGACAGAGTTTGGGAGAGTGTGTGATAGAAGAAAGCTGAAGATAAATGTGGGTAAAAGTAAGGTGATGAGATGTAC
>NC_134806.1:20325911-20328411 GCF_046742065.1 Oratosquilla oratoria
TACAATGCTAAGTTTAGTATCACGAAGAAAAGACTGCATGGGCGATTCCTCGATCTGGTATATAACAGAATGACATTTTAGACTTCTCGCAAGCGCCAGGCAATTTTCGTTCTACTTATGGACACACCCCGGCAAGAACAAGATCAAAACTGACCGAAAACGTGTTCATAGCTAAAAGAAAAATTTCAAGTTCTAAATGGCGATTTGGTTTTGACCTTCCTTTGTCCGCTGAGAACCCGTGTCTGAGCCTAACAGCTACAGCTATTCGTTACGGCACTCCGAGTACATAGGGAAAAGGTGGTTACCTCAGTTGCAGCTGGACGCCTTTTAGTACGAACGAGACCCCACATGCGACTGAACAGAATCGTCTAGCGAGGAGAAGTGATCATAGAAGCAAACCCAAGACTTCCAGCGGACAACAAAGTCAAACATACGAGTCGACTCTCACAGAAAACGGAGAAAGAGCGAAGTCGATGCCAGGCGCGAACACATTCGGACCAACGTACGGAGATGGCAAACAATAGTTTGCCGGAGGAGGAAGCCCCGAGGACAACGAAGAATGTTTCTTTATTTCTTTCGAAGGAGACGACGGGAGCGAGATCGACGTGTCCTTCAGAGGTTTCTGCTCGCTGGTGCAGCCTCCTATCGCTCCTACCAGTGTAATGATACGAGCGTTGCATAGGATTCTCGAGCGAAGAGGAAATGTTTATTCCTCTTGGTGGGTGCACCTGTTGTTGTTCTTTTATTATTGTTATTGTGTTTCTTGTTATTTTGTTGTTGTCGCTAACTTTACTTTTGATTTTATTGTTATTTTTTGTTGTTATATACATTGTCATTTCTTGGTTATTTCTGTCGTTTTATTTCTTGTTATTTGCATCTATTGTTTAATGTTTTTTTGTGTTTCGTTTTATTGTCATTTCTACAATTGTTTTGTCCGTATGTTCTTATTTTTTAAAGTAACTCTGTAGTTACTTCTAACATCTCATCTATACTTTTATCATTATTCATATCGATATTCTATCGTCATTTTGAATTTCTATCGTCGCAGTCTCCATAGTTATCATTTTCATTGTTATCATTTTTATTGTTTTCCCTCGCTGTCGTCGTTGATTTGTCGTCACCATCATCATTGTCATCACTGTCGCTATCATCGTCTTTATCATCGTCGTCGCCATGGTCGTAATCGTTGTAATTTGATTATCGTCATTGTCGTCCTTATTGTCATTACTATTTGTCAGTATAATTATTGTCATTATTGTCATTACTACTTGTCAGTGTAATTATTGTCATAATCATCATTATTGTTCATCATCATAAATATTAATAAACTATAACATTTGCCATTATCTTCATTATCATCACATTAGTAGTAGTGATATTAGTTTGACCACTATTAAGAACATAAGAACATAAGAATGAAGGAGACTGCAAGAGACCGTAAGGCCTACACTAGGCAGCTCCGTATCCATCACCACCTGTCATCCCCATCTATAAAGTTGTCTAATAGTTTCTTAAAACAACTGATAGTTTCAGCGCTAACTACATGGTTACTAAGTTTATTCCATTCGTCGACCACCCTATTAGTAAACCAATTCTTGCCTATTTCCTTTTTAAATCTAGATTTTTCCAGTTTATAACCATTACTGCGAGTCCTGCCCCGTTGTTTTGATATGATGACTTTGTTTTCATCACCCTTGTTAAAGCCTTTGATCCACTTGAACACCTCTATTAGATCACCCCGCACTCTGCGTCTTTCCAGAGAGCGTAAGTTAAGTTGCCTAAGCCTCTCTTCGTAAGGCAAATTTCTGAGTCCATGTATCATTTTGGTCATTCTTCTCTGTACTGTTTCTAGTGAATTAATGTCCATTCTGTAAGAATGATAGTATTCCCATTATCCATATCATCATCGTTATCACCACCACGGCTGCTTTGTTGACGTCATTTGCTTCAGCTCCCACTGAGAGATACACTCGCATTCGTGCTAGAATACAGGTTGGGAAGATCAATGGCGCTAATGAGGCTCCCATGTACAATAATTGTTTAGTGTACATTTGTACAAGGACACTGACGTCTTGCCTCACGCATACGCCTGAATTCCACGAAGGTATTTGAGAGTTACATTACATAGCAGTGTCCACGCCTTCTCTCCCCGGACACTTAGTGTTGCATCAGCTTATGCTTAGTAAGCAGTTCGAAGTTACAGGGTATGTTTAGATAAACACCTAAGCAAGATGCTGTAATACCTGTCGTTTATTCTATATTATCTATTTATTTGTTTGTTATTATTTGTCTGTTTATTTATTATTATTTCTTTGATTGTCATTTACTATTATTTATTTGTCAGTTTATTATTATTTACTATTTACCTGTTAGTGTATTGTTTAACTACTTATTTATTTGTTTGCTTATTTCATTTATTACTATTTATATTATTATAATTTGTATTTATTTGTTTATTTATCTTTTTTTTCATCCGACCTAGTTATGGACCAAAAGGTCT
>NC_134806.1:20343411-20348411 GCF_046742065.1 Oratosquilla oratoria
TCCTCTTCTTATTCCTCTCTACTACTTCTTCTTCCTCCTCCTCTCTCTCATCACTCTCTTTGGGGAAGAAGCCAATACTTGACATAAAAATATGCATAATGTTCCTTTTCCTCCTCTTTATTTTTTTTTTCTTATTTTGTTCTTCTAAATTTTCTCTCTTTTTCTTTGCCTCTCCTTCATTCTCATCCTCATTTCCCTTCCCTTCCTCCTCCACTCCTTCTCTTCTCTTCCCTCTATTCCTCCTCTTGTTATCATCTTCTTCCACGTATTCCTCTTCATAATTATTTCTATTTTTCTTTTCTATTCTTCTCCTTCATTTCCTCCTCATTCCCCTCTACATTTCGTCGTTCGTCTTCCCAGTTTCTTCCTTGTTTTCCCTTTTCCATTTCTAAATCGTCTTACTCCTTCTTACACACTCCTCCTCCTCTTCCTCCTCCTCTTCCTCCTCCTCTTCCTTCTTCTCTTCCTCCTCCTCCTTCTCCTCTTTTTTCTTCTTCGCCTCCATTTCCTCCTCATTCCCCTCCACATTTCGTAGTTCTTCATTCCCGTTTCTTCCCTTTTTTCCCTCTTTACCCTTTTTCTTCTCCTCTTCCATTTATAAATAGTCCTCCTCTTCCTCTTCCTCTTCCTCCTCCTCCTCCTCTTTTCTCTTCTTCTTCTCCATTTTCTCGTCATTTCACTCCGCATTTCGTCGTTCTTATTCCCAGTTTCTTCCCTCTCTTCCCTTTTCCATTTCTAAATCGTCTTACTCCTTCTCACACACTCCTCCTCCTCCTCCTCCTCCTCCTCTTCTTCCTCCTCCTCCACTTCCTCCTCCTCCTCTTCCTCCTCCTCCTCCTCCTCTTTTCTCTTCTTCTCCTCCATTTCCTCCTCATTCCCCTCCACATTTCGTCGTTCTTTATCCCCGCTTCTTCCCTCATTTCCCTCTTTACCCTTTTCCTTTTCCTCTTCCATTTCTAAATCGTCTTACTCTTTCTCACACACTCCTCCTCCTCTTCCTCCTCCTCTTCCTCCTCCTCTTTCTCCTCCTCTTCCTCCTCTTCCTCCTCTTCCTCCTCCTCCTCCTCCTCTTTCTCCTCCTCCTCCTCCTCCTCTTCCTCTTCCTCCTCTTCCTCCTCCTCATCCTCCTCCTCTTCCTCCTCTTCCTCCTCTTCTTCCTCCTCCTTTTCCTCCTCCTCCTCCTCTTCCTCCTCCTTCTCTTCCTCCTCCTCTTTCTCCTCTTCCTCCTCCTCTTCCTCTTTCTCCTCCTCCTCCTCCTCTTCCTCCTCCTCCTCCTCCTCCTCCTCTTCCTTCTCCTCCTCCTCCTCTTCCTCCTCCTCCTCCTCCTCCTCTATTCATACATTCACTGTAATTCCACCCTCCTCCCCCTTTCTTCCTTCTCTTCCAGTTTATCCTTTTCCTTCTCTTCCTCCATTTCTAAATCTTCTTACGCTTACCACACACTCCTCCTCCTTCTCCTCCTCCTCCTCCTCCTCCTCCTCCTCCTTCTTTTCTTCCTCTTCCTCCGCCTCCTCCTCCTCCTCCTCCCCCTCCTTCCGCTTCTCCTCTTCCTCCTCCTCCTCCTCCTCCTCCCCTCCTTCTTCTTCACCTCCTTTTCCTCCTTTTCCTCCGCCTCCTCCTCCTCCTTCTCCTCCTCCTCCTCCTCTTCCTCCTCTTCCTTCTTCTCCTCCTCTTCCTCCTCTTCCCCCTCCTCCTCCATGTCCATTCATACATTCACTGTAATTCCACCTTCCTCCAATCCCACCAAAGCTATCCGGTCATTCACGGTGTTGGCTTTATCACAATCTCCGTCGCATTCTATGATATCCTCCATCTTTACCACTCCCACACCTCCACACCTCCACACCTCCACACCCGCGTGACTCGTTTCACTTCCCCATGCTATTGCTATGCTGTCTTTGTTTTTCGTAACCCTTTCTAGGTCTTGTATTTTTCATAACCTTCCTTCAGGGTTTTATTTTTCCGTAGACTTCTCTGTGCTCGTTTTTCATAGTGTCTGTCTCTTTGCCTTCCGAGACCCTCCCTCGTGATTTTTTTTTTTTTTTTTTTTTTTTTAGTAGCTTCGCATGACTGTTTTTTTTTTTTTTTGTAGCTTTATTCAGGTCATGTGTCATTTATCACTTTTACATTTCTCTTTCGATATCGTGTCCATTTTTCCTCCTAACCTCTCCCTGCCTTCTCATTTTCACCCCATCCTTCTTTTTTATTTTCAGTAATTAACTCATTAATGTACCACACCTTTCTTTGAGTTTTTTTTTTTTTTTTTTTTTTTGAGTCCCATAGGATTTTTTTTTTTTTTTTCCAGCACCTCAATCCAGCGCCGTTCTGGAAAGCTCGCACCACCTCCCCCTGGAACTAAAGTCGCTGCTCTCTCAATGTACTAGCTCCTACTCTATATTCACTCCCTCCTCCACAAACCTTGCAGGGAAGGGGAGAGCCTAAATCTCGTTATTCTTTGTCCTCTTCCTCCTATTCCTCCTCCTTCTCCTCTTCTTCCTCTTCTTCCTCTTCTTTTTATTCTTCTTTCTATACTTTTTCTCCCTCTACCCCCGTGCTAATCGTTTCCGTTTTCTGTCATCATCAACTTGTCCTTTTTCATCCTTTTCTCATTTTCTTCCTCCAATTCTTTTTCATTCTGTCCCTCCTCTATTATCTTACCCCACACCTCTGGTTTCTTCTCCCCCCCTTTCTCCTCGTCTTCGTATTCCTTCGTCGCCAAATATGGACTAAGCTTGTGGCGCCTCTATGGTCGATATGGTCATCACTTCAATTCCATTCCATCAACCGAGCTTCCACTACGCGTCTCCACATACAATTCAGTTCCCGCACGTACCTCTTCTATCACTTTCATGATTCCACTTTTTTTTTTTTTTTTTTTTTTGGGTCCGCCTTTCACTCTTTTTTTATTTTTCGTATCCTCAATTTTTCCTCCTCCCATTTTCTGTATCCTTTCTAGAACCTGTTTCTCATATCGTTGCGTTCGATTTTTTTTTTTTTATATCCCTTTGCTTTTCGCCTTCCCACCCCTCGTCCCTGTTCTTTTCGTACCTTTGCATGACTGGTTTTCGTTATTTTTCATAGTTAGGCGTTTTTTTTTTGTTTTTTTTTTTGGGGGGGGGAGGTTGCTCATGTTAGTTTTTTTTTACAAATTTTCTTGTTCTTTTTTATGGCTCTATATTTATTGTGTAGCTAAATATATACATACACACTAGCATGCATATATGGATGTATTCATGTATATATATATATGTATATGTATATATATATATATATATATATATATATATATATATATATATGCGTAAATAACCACTAGGAAAAAGTAAACTAACGAAGCAGAGCGCTTTCGTGTAATTACATCTTCAGTGCAGATACAAAGAAGGAATTATAAGATGAAGAAACAAGGTACAGGATATATGACATAGTGAAGAGGGCATTCGGAGAGGTAGTGGAAGAAGTACACGTGACGGACGTATGGGCCGTCCTGGTAGCCAACAAGTATGGGACGTTTGGGCCGTCCTGGTAACCAACAAGTATGGGACAATTTGGAATGAGCATGGGTAATCCTCTCTCCCCCGTATTGAGTAATCTATATATGGAGTTTTTTGAAACCAAAATTTTAAGTAAGATCATTCCCCCCAACATTACATGGATGCGGTACATTGATGACATCCTATGTCTGTGGCCCATTCAAGATAATGTAAATGATTTTTTATGTAAGCTTAATAATTTGGTCAGTTCCATTAAGTTCACGGTGGAGATAGAGAAAGAAGGCGTTTTGCCTTTCCTTGATTGTAATATCTACCGCCGTGAAAGTGAGTTGAAGTTTAGTGTATATCGCAAACCAACCAACGTTTGTTCATATATACACTATTATTCCTCACACCCTGATGGCGTGAAGGTATCTGTTTTCTCGTCGATGTATCTCAGGGCCCTACGCATTTGCAGCCCAGAGTACATCGATGATGAAATAGGATGTATTTACGACATTGGTACTAAGCTACAATACCCCACACATGTTCTTGATAAAGCTTACAATCGTGCTAAAAGGACATTTTACAACCTTAGGTCAACTCAAACTTTCAATATGAATAACTTGCTAATTTTACCGTACCAAGAGAACCTGCAAAATATTCCAAATATGTTACGTAAATTTAACATTAATGTAGTTTTCAATAACAAGAACACTGTAAGACAACTGCTCATAAATAATTCTGTCAATAGTAATAAAGGGTGTGTGTACAAAATACCTTGCAAATCATGTAATCAGTTTTATGTTGGTCAGACTGCTAAAGCACTCACAACACGAATTAATCAACATAAGAAATACGTTAGAGAGGGAAACCAATCTAGCGGTATATTCAACCACATGAACCATTTTAACCACCCAGTTGACTGGGATAACGCTAAAGTCATCACATACAACAACAACATAACAGAAAGAAATTTAATTGAATGCAGTTTGATCAAATCTAGTAAGGGGATAAATGTTAATCTTCATCAAGGTTTGTACAAATTAGATAGTTTTATTTCTCATGAAATTTCAAAATTGTTTGAATTGTAATATAAATTATGAGCAGTTGTCCCATACTTGTTAGTTACCAGGACGGCCCAAACGTCCCATACTTGTTGGCTACCAGGACGGCCCATACGTCCGTCACGTGTACTTCTTCCACTACCTCTCCGAATGCCCTCTTCACTATGTCATATATCCTGTACCTTGTTTCTTCATCTTATAATTCCTTCTTTGTATCTGCACTGAAGATGTAATTACACGAAAGCGCTCTGCTTCGTTAGTTTACTTTTTCCTAGTGGTTATTTACGCATTTGTGAACACACGCTCCTAGTGTTTTTATTGCATATATATATATATGTGTGTGTGTGTGTGTGTGTGTGTGTGTGTGTGTGTGTGTGTGTGTGTGTGTGTGTGTGTGTGTGTGTGTGTGTGTGTGTGTGTGTGTGTGTGTGTGTGTGTGTGTGTGTGTGTGTGTGTGTGTGTA
>NC_134806.1:20353411-20355911 GCF_046742065.1 Oratosquilla oratoria
AAAACTCTACCAAAAAAGGCGAATCAAGGCGAATCGAAGACGTGATAAAGGAGAAATTTAAGGAGGATAGCAGAACATAAGGCTAAAAATAAGGATATATTTTTTTGAGCGGAGGCTCATCTCTAGTCATGACAATAAACTGCGTGAGTCTGGTCCATAGGGGTGTCATAAAAATTCCTAGTATATTCGACTTGTTAATTCAATGTCCGTATAGGGAAGAAGATAAAAGTGTCGGAAGAAAAATGAAAGAAAGATAAAGAAGAAGAAAGATAAAAAAAGATGAGGAAATGAGGACTGGGTGTAATGGGAAGAGATTTAAAAAAAAAAAAAAAAAAAAAAAAAATTAGATAAATAAATAAATAGATAAATAAATAAATGAATAAATAAATTAATAAATAAAAGGAAAAAGGAAGAGGAGAAGGTGGGTACCGGTGAAGAAAAGCAAAGAAGGAAGAAGAAAGTGGAGGAGACGAAGAAGGAAGATCATGAAGAATAATGAGAAAAAGAGGAAAGAAAGAAAGAGGAGGAAGAAGAGAATTATGAGGAGGATGCATGAAATGTCAGGAGGTCGTCAGTAAATGGAGAATACACAGAAGATAGGAAGAAGAGAAGAAGAAGAGAAGAAAGAGGAATAGTAGGACGAAGAAAGTCATTAAAGATAGTAGATGGACAAGAAGCGGAGTCTAAAGAAAGGAGAGGGAAGGAAGAGGAAGGAAAGAAAGAGGAAGGAAATGAAGAGGAGGAAAGGGAAGAGGAGGAGGAGGAGGAGGAGGCAGAAGGAAGGAGCGAGCGGCATCCTCAATGACTCGACCTGGTATCGTTTGACAGGTTTTCTAAGTAATGGCAAAGCCGGCCCGGGGGGGGGGGGGGGGGGGGGTTATTGGCGTGACGGGGGGGGGGGGGGGGGGGGTTGTCACCTCCCGTTGGCTCGAGGGTGAGGGCAGGTTACGTTAGGAAATGATGAGTTGGAAGAAGAACAGGAGCAGAAGGAAAGGAGAAGGAGGAGGAGTAGGAGAGAAGACAAGAGAAGAGGGTGGAGGGTGAAGAAACGAGGAAGAAGATGGGGAAAGATAATGAGGGGAAGTCTAGGAGGGGAAGGAGAGGAAGGGGGGGTGTCAAGTCCATTTGTACGTGGTAGTACAATTGTTATTAAGTTGCACGTATGTCACGTAATAAAAAGAAAATTACTATTGTCCAATGTGCTTGGATAGCCAGAGGAAGTGGAAGTCACTAGTATTAGTTGAGAGTCAAACATGATTTCTTGTTTTTACGAAGCATCTATGAAAGCTAACACGCCAGGGCATAAATTGTATTTGATATTGAGATTATGCTGCCAACCACAACTAACCCCTCAATTATGTTATGCTGTTCCCAAAAAATCCTGAAAATCAAACATGGACTTTTGTTTTTACAAGATAACTGTGAAAGCTAACACGCCAGGGCATAAATTAAATTTGATATTGAGATTATGCTGCCAACCACAAACTAACCCCTCAATTATGTTATGCTGTTCCCAAAAGTCCTGGAAATCAAACATGGCCTTTTGTTTTTACGAGGTATCTGTAAAAGCTAACACGGCAGGGCATATATCGTATTTGATGTTAAGATTATGCTTCCAACCACAAACTAGCCCCTCAGTTATGTTATGCTGTTCCCAAAAATCCTGGAAATCAAACATGGCCTTTTGTTTTTACGAAGCATCTATGAAAGCTAACACGCCAGGGCATAAATTGTATTTGATATTGAGATTATGCTGCCAACCACAACTAACCCCTCAATTATGTTATGCTGTTCCCAAAAAATCCTGAAAATCAAACATGGACTTTTCTTTTTACAAGATACCTGTGAAAGCTAACACGCCAGGGCATAAATTATATTTGATATTGAGATTATGCTGCCAACCACAAACTAGCCCCCCAATTATGTTATGCTGTTGCCAAAAGTCCTGGAAATCAAACATGGCCTTTTGTTTTTACGAGGTATCTGTGAAAGATAACACGCCAGGGCATGAATTGTATTTGATATTGAGATTATGCTGCCAACCACAAACTGGCCCCTCAATTATGTTATGCTGTTCCCAAAAATCCTGGAAATCAAACATGGTCTTTTGTTTTTACGAGGTATCTGTCAAAATTAACACGCTAGGGCATATCGGATTTGATAATGAGATTATGCTGCCAACCACAAACTAGCCCCTCAGTTATGTTATGGTGTTCCTAAAAATCCTAGAAATCAAACACGGCCTTTCGTTTTTACGAGATACCTGTGAAAGCTAACACGCCAGGGCATATATCATATTTAATGTTGAAATTATGCTGCCAACCGCAAATTAGCCCCTCAGTTATGTTATACTGTTATGTTTTTACGAGGTATCTGTAAAAGCTAACACGGCAGGGCATATATCGTATTTGATGTTAAGATTATGCTTCCAACCACAAACTAGCCCCTCAGTTATGTTATGCTGTTCCCAAAAATCCTGGAAATCAATTCCATACTGAAT
>NC_134806.1:20365911-20370357 GCF_046742065.1 Oratosquilla oratoria
ATTAACCAGTGCCAAAATGCTGTTGTGTTTAACTCCGTGTGTATTAGTGAGAATCTGCGCCCTAAATATACAATTTTACGCATATATATATATATATATATATATATATATATATCGGCTCCTGCCGTATGTAAAACCAGTTCTCTCTTACCTTACAATAAAGAAGACAAACTCACCAAAACCTATTTATCTTCTCACAGTAACCTCGCCACATAGGCAAGACGAAGAAAGGAGTGAATTGATTCGAATCTTGATTCGAATAGGAATGTAATGACATGTTGAACAGATCTTAGGAAAGTAGTTTAAGAGGTAAACAAAAAATTTTGAACAGATGAGACAAGAAATTCTTGAGTTAACATAAAGTGACTTGTAGCTCCCCGTTACCCAGAGCTCACACCCGAACAAAATCGTCTCGCGGTGGCCAGAATCAAATATCTAATGATGACATGGAGGCTTCAAGGATTGAATAACCATTCTCGAGAGACCAGTGGCAAACCTTATGACAATTTTGTCTCTCGGTGTGTGTGTGTGTGTGTGTGTGTGTGTGTGTGTGTGTGTGTGTGTGTGTGTGTGTGTGTGTGTGTGTGTGTGTGTGTGTGTGTGTGTGTGTGTGTGTGTGTGTGTGTGTGTGTGTGTGTGTGTGTGTGTGTGTGTGTGTGTGTGTGTGTGTGTGTGTGTGTGTGTGTCCATGTATATATAAGTATATATTTACCTATGTATGTATACATAGTAGGATGAAGGAACAGCGAAGGCGGGAATACCAAACAAGGGGAACGAAAGAGAGGGAGGTGGAGGGTGAGGGTGAGGGTGAGGAGGGGGAGGTGGAGGGTGAGGTGAGGAGGGGGAGGTGGGAGGTTGGAGTCTTGAGATATTGGCAGAGGAGGAAACGAAGCCCGTCTAAAAGAACCGAAGACAAAAATGAGATGTCACGAATATCTCTTATAGAGAAAATATAGCAGGATATATATTTTCGATCTGTGTCTCAAAAATGCCCAGAGAAAGAGGTGAAGGAGGTGAGAAGAGGAGAGAGGAGAGACGAGGGGAGAGATGAATAGAAGAAGAGTGAAGAAAGATGAGAGGAGAGAGGGGAGGAAAGAGAAATAGAGGAGAGTAGAGAGGATAGACGAGGGGAGAGAGGAATAGAGGAAGAGTGAAGAAAGAGGAGAGGAGAGAGGAGAGGAAAGAGAAAGAGGGAGATTAGAGAGGACTGAGGAGAGATGAGAGAAATAGAGGATGATTGAAGAAAGATGAGAGGAGAGAGAAGAGTAAATAGAAATTGAGGAAGAGTAGAGGAATATGAGAGAAGAGAGGGATTGATGACGAAGATGGAGGAGATAGAGGACAGGATTGATGATGGAAGAGGAGATTGATGAAGGAACGAAGTTGAAGAAAGGGAAGTTGGAGAAGAGATTGAGAGGAGTTAGAAGGAAAAATGTAAAGAAATTGGGAGAAGGAGAATAGAAAATAGAAGAGGAATGTGGAAAAAGGGAGGAAAGAAGGACGGGAGGAAGTAGGGTAGAGCGAAATGAGGAAGAAGAAGAAGAAGAAGAAGAAGAAGAAGAAGAAGAAGAAGAAGAAGAAGAAGAAGAAGAAGAAAAAGAAGAAGAAAAAGAAGAAAAAGAAAAGAAGAAGAAGAAGAAGAAGAAGAAGAAGAAGAAGAAGAAGAAGAAGAAGAAGAAGAAGAAGAAGAAGAAAAAAGAAGAAGAAGAAAAAGAAGAAGGGGAGGAAGAAGAAGAAGAAGAAGAAGAAGAAGAAGAAGAAGAAGAAGAAGAAGAAGAAGAAGAAGAAGAAGAAGAAGAAGAAGAAGAAGAAGAAGAAGAAGAAGAAGAAGAAGAAGAAGAAGAAGAAGAAGAAGAAGAAGAAGAAGAATAGGAACAGCGAGGAGAGAGAAGAGGCGGAAGGAGGAGAGAGGAGGAGGATGGAAAAAGAAGTGGGAATAGCAGTGAGGAGGAGGAGAAGTTTGGAGAAGGGAAAAAGAAATAAAGGAGGTATGAAGAAAGAGCTAAAACGAGGAAGGTGAAGTAAGAAGGAAGGAGAAAGAAGGAGGAGGAAAGAAGGAAGAGGGTGGAGGCAGGAAATAGGTGAGAAAGAAGAAGAGGAAGGAGGAGGAAAGATAGAGGAAGGAGGTGGATGGAGGAGGAGGAGGAGGAGGAGGAGGAGGAGGAACACAAAGAACACAAAGGAAGAACAAACAACAGCAGGCCTACTGGCCCTAACGAGGCTGTTTGTGTTAACTAAACTACACTACAATTAAGGAAACAGGGCAACTAGGCGATAGAAGATGAACTAACACTACTGCTATCACTATCCTATCCAATAGGAGGAGGAGATGGAGGAGGAGGAGGAGGAGGAGGAGGAGGAGACGGAGGAGGAGAGGAATGTAACAGAGAGACGGAAAGGACCCGATGCATTGCAAGCTGAACGTCAAAGAGCCTAAGAATGAGCGGCCAAAGATATTCTAGATGGTGGCCTGTAGCGGAGACGGAGTTGAAGGGAGGAAATGGGGCCAGCGAAGAGGAAGGAGGAAGAGGAGGAGGACCGATGGGAGAGGAGAGGAATGAGGAGATGGAGTATCGTGAAATGAATTCATTAGAGAGATGGAAAGAGTCAAAGTGTATGCTGCGGTGACTTCGATGGAGTAGGTTGGTGGGAGTTTCTGTGACTCCATCTTGAACTGGAGGATTTGCTGGACGGGTCGGGAATGAGATGGGAGTCACACAGAGTTCTTAGTAAAGATATGCGTGTTTGGGGATTAAGAAAGTTTGGGAGTACCTTGTAAGGACTGGGAGTTTTATAGAACGATATAGTGGCGACGTGAGAGTTGCTGGGAGTTGGAGAATGTGAATGCGTTTTTGGAGCTCTGTGTGAGTTATGGGACGGGTAGGATGAGTCATAAGATAAAGGTGATGTAATACCATTTTTTATCAACTAATGGCGTATTTATTTAGTCACTTATTTGTTTAGATGTTCATTAATTTATTTACTGTGATATTTATTCATTATATATTTACATATTTTTCCAATTATATATATATATATATATATATATACACAAGCCAAATTACCCGCGCGTTGCTGCGGGCAAATGATGATCATTTTAATTTTGATAGAATTTGTGGAGAAAAGTTACACTTATCAATATAATTCAATGGAAAATGTAACAAATATAAAATGCTAAGTAAAAAAAAAAATTGAGGAGGGAGACGCCCTTTGGAAATAGAATATACTTATCCAAGTAGCCTGGGTTATGGTGAATATATATGGTTTTGGGGGGGGAGTTCGTGAACAAACAGACAGACAGACAGAGGCTACTACTTTATCATAGTAGATACAAATAAAAGATAGTTATCCAAGTACATTGGGTTATAAGGTTTTAGAATATATATGGTTATAGGGGTTTATCTGCAAAAAACTAAGAGGAGTTCGTGAATAATCCCTAACCTAACCATACCCCACCTAACTTTAACCCTTAACCCTAACAAAAATATTTTTCTTTGGAAATGAAATATAGTTATCCAAGTACCTGGAGTGATAGGGTATCAGAATATATATGGTTATGGGGGTCTATCTCCAAAACCCCAGGAGGAGTTCGTGAACAAACAAACAAACAGACAGACAGACAGACAGACAAATGAAAGATAGTTATCCAAGTACCTTGGGTTATAAGGTTTCAGAATATATATGATTATAGGGGTCTATCTGCAAAAATCTAGGAGGGGTTCGTGAATAATCTTTAACCTAACCATTGTAGTGGATTGTTAACACTACATGGTGAACGGTACTAGGCCGTAAGGGAAGAATTTAACCATACATCTTTGAACTGGCCCACTCATGATAATATCAAATACAAATAATCAATATTTGAACATTTGGTAAAATTATACAATCATTTTACATTTACATGCTTTCTCCTTACAAAGTCTACCATAGTTTGTGGCATCATTAACTTCACAAATACAAATAATATCTATGTAAGAGAAGATTTGGAATCTGGGATCCATATTGGAAAACTGTAAACACCAGATTCAATTGAAGGGTTTATTGGCCCGACGTTTTGATTCCCAACCAGGAATCGTCTTCAGGGGGTATAACGTTTACAAGAATGTGAACTCATTATAAATCGCCGAAATGGTAAACCTGGGAAAGGTTCACCCTCTCAGTCAATTGTACAAAGCATACCTTACAATAATAAAATAAATACATTACAATAAAAATTAAATACCAAATAGAAAAAATAAAATAAAATTCAAATAAAAGTTACATATTTGTGAACATAAAACAAGCGAAGCAAAAGTAACCATGGGTGACACACAGTAAAAACAACAGGACAGAGATGTAAATAGAAGTGGACCAAATGTCCGAAATGAAGAAGGAACAAACGACTAAATTTAAAACAAAAATACACAAGAAAAATACAAATAAAAAAATAAAGATAAATAAATAAAT
>NC_134806.1:20370857-20383357 GCF_046742065.1 Oratosquilla oratoria
AGGGGGAGCGAAGAGAGAGAACGGATATCCGTGAAGGGAGGAGAGGAAATGGAAAAAGAGGAATGTTGGAGAAATGGAGAAGAGAGAAAAGGATATGGAGGAGAAGAGGGGAGTGAAAAAGGGGAAATAATAAAACAAGGGGGAGAGAGAGAGAGAGAGAGAGAGAGAGAGAGAGAGAGAGAGAGAGAGAGAGAGAGAGAGAGAGAGAGAGAGAGAGAGAGAGAGAGAGAGAGAGAGAGAGAGAGAGAGAGAGAGAGAGAGAGAGAGAAAGAGAGAAGCTGAGACCGTAGGAGGGGAATAAAACGCGAGCGAAGAAATAAGGGAACAGGAAACAAGAAAAATCTGGAAGTGAACGTAAAAATAAAAAAAAATAAAGACGAAAAAAATAGAAAAGTGTGGAAGAAAGAACAAGAGGGTATGAGAGAGAGTTGAGGAAATTGAATTAACCCCCTTAGGTTCCGTGACGTATTTCTCTCTCTCTCTCTCTCTCTCTCTCTCTCTCTCTCTCTCTCTCTCTCTCTCTCTCTCTCTCTCTCTCTCTCTCTCTCTCTCTCTCTCTCTCTCTCTCTCTCTCTCTCTCTCTCTCTCTCTCTTTCTCTCTCTTTTTCTGCTGTGTCAATCTATCTGTTCCCGTAGCATCTTTCACCCCTCATTAATGAAGAATTTATAGCAAATCTCAAATAGCTTCGTCCGTACTTGGTTCCCCTTTCTTTTAGTACCGGATGCTACCAGAATACTTCGTTCACATCCTCGGCAGCTTAAGGGTAAAAGAATAAAGAGAACGAAGAACAAAAATGCAAAATAGGGAAAGAGAGTGAAGGGAAATCAAAGAAGGAGAAGAAGATAAGAGAGGAGTGACAGTAAGAAAACAGAACGAATGAATAAAGATAGTCGGTAGAAAAATCAAATGAATTGAGATTGAAAAGGGGGCGTGCGAATGGAGATAGAGGGGAAATTGAGTACTAAATGGACAGTGGTGGAAGGGAAAAGACATGACTGATAAAAGGAAGGAGTAAAGCCAAACGGAAATAGAAGTGGACAAGAGGAGGATGAAAAGTAGGGACAGAGATTGAAAAGTTGACGAGGGGGAGAACGAGAGAGTCTTGGGTTGATAAAACTAACAACATGAAGAAGATTACACCAGGAGACGCTAAGCTCTATTCCAAGCCATCACCCTTGCCCTAGGTACTCCGAGTGCTTGATTAAAAAAAATCATCGATAGCTGTTGGGTTTGAGTCCAGTCCCTAACAACATGAAGAAGATTACACCAGGAGACGCTAAGCTCTATTCCAAGCCATCACCCTTGCCCTAGGTACTCCGAGTGCTTGATTAAAAAAAATCATCGATAGCTGTTGGGTTTGAGTCCAGGTTCACTTAGAGAGAAACAAGATGAAAATCAAAGTTTCACAGCAGAGCATATATGAGAGATAAAAAGCAGGAGAGAAAATGGAGATAATAGGGAGATAGAGAGACATTTCACACACTGCTGTCTATTACATACATCCTATGCCTTAGTGCCGCCGAAAGATTTAATTCATTCCCTCGTGATGGAGACTTCAATGCCCCGAAGACTCTATAGACTCGTGACCGGGGTTATCAGTCTCCTCACTGACTCCTTGATTATGTAACCATAGTTCTTAGCTTCTGTCTCTCAAGTAAACAAAGATTTCAGCCCTCAACCACAAAGGGGTTTGACTCTTTTGATACATTTTATGACTGTAATAGGTTTTTTTTTCTTCTTCTTCTTTCAGCTATCGCTAAGTAATTGTATTCAACTGATAGAAACTCTCTCCACAGTAATGAGATTAAACACAACTCAGGACAGTCATCTTTCTTCTATTTGTCGCCAAGCTATTTCATTCAGCTGAGAGAATCACGAACTGCAAAGAAAGAGTTTAGAAAGTACATCTGATCCACCTCAAGACTTTCGCTGCGTTTAATGGCTTTGGTCGCTTACTCCAGATGCCGATAGGAGATTTCATCTATCTAAGGGGAAAACCCTTCTGGAATAAAAAGTTAAAGTAAAACATAACACCAGACTGAAAGGAAGTCTCGATCCACCGCGATGTCGTTCAATCTGGAGCCCAAAGGCTTTCTAATCGTTTCCTACACACGATCAATAATTTAATGTTTTGCAGTAATCCATCTTGTAACTTACAATGTTTCTGACAATGAACGAATAATGACAATGGGGCTATATTACAGTACAAATATGATATTAATGATATAACAATGATACGGAGTTAGCATATTGTGTCGGTAATATAGAGGATACAGAGGATATCGTATTATCTCTTTGTTACACATGTAAGGAAGAAGAAAGGAGAGCTCAGTCTCTACATTGATTCCTTGATTATGTAACCATAGTCCTTAACTCCCTTCTCTCAAGTAAACAAAAAATTTTAGCCCTCAGCCACAACCAGGTTCGACACTTTCGATGCATTTTTTTAATGTCATAGTTTCTTTTGTTTTCAAGCAATTTCATTCATTTAATGAAGAAAGGCTCACCAGGAAGAAGATCTCAATGTCTACACTGATTCCTTGATTATGTAACCATACTCCTTAGCTCCCATCTTTCAAGTAAACACAAATTTTTACCCTTTCGATGCATTTTATGAATTTAATAGTTTCTTTTGTTTTCAAGCAATTTCATTCATGTAATGAAGGAAGGACCACCTCTTCCTGAGAAGATCTACTTGGCAGACTCTCTCCAGTTAACGGCAGCCGGTTTTCATTTATTTCGTGAAAACAAAAACCCGCAAAAAGAAGTTAAAGTAGTGAATCACTTTAGAAATGCGATTCTGGCAAGCTCCATGTGATTTTAATTGGTTTAGAAGTGAATCTCGGAGTCAGAGGGTGTAAGATAAACGAGGGGTTAGATATAAAGGAAAGGTTCGTTAAGCTTACTAATGGTTAAATTATGGAAATCTTTCTATATATCTTTTCTGACTTCAAAATGTTTTATTCATTTGGAGGAGCACTCCCTCTGTTTGTGTTAAAATTGAGGCTTAACTCTTAGGGTTTGACAAAGTTGTCTACCAAATCCGACACTCCATTTCAATTCCCTTGAAAAAAGACAAATGGGACATTTGAGGAAAAAAGGACAAATGAGAGATTTGATGGCGGAATTAAAACAAAGACGATCTAGGAATTGATTCACTCTAACGTTTCGACCAACTTGGTCTTCTTCAGAGAGATGTACAAAAAGTTTTTACATGGGGAGTGATATAAATTGTAACCCATGTAAAAACTTTCCGAAGAAGACCAAGTTGGTCGAAACGTTAGAAGAGGACCAAGTTGGTCGAAACGTTAGAAGAGGACCAAGTTGGTCGAAACGTTAGAAGAGGACCAAGTTGGTCGAAACGTTAGAAGAAGACCAAGTTGGTCGAAACGTTAGAAGAAGACCAAGTTGGTCGAAACGTTAGAAGAGGACCAAGTTGGTCGAAACGTTAGAAGAGGACCAAGTTGGTCGAAACGTTAGAGTATATCAATTCCTAGATCGTTTTCGTTTTACTACCACCACCTAATCTCTCAGATGAGGTATTATGTATCTCCACAGGATAAAACTGAGCCGCTGAATAACACGAAAGAGATTTTTGGAAGGATACGTCAAACAATTAGCCCTATATTAGGCGCAAAGACAAATATTAGGTATTTTACTTCCTTGATGTCACGTTGTTGTTGTTGTTTTCAAGAATCTACATGAGAAGAAAGTATGAAATGATGAAATCCCAAAGCTATCTACGCGGGAGTTTGCTGAAGAATATATAGCAGAATCAGTCGTTTATGTAGAGGAGGAACGATATAACCTGGGAGAACAACTGTAGGACAAATCAAGAAACCCATGAGAGAATATTAATGTTTATTTACAAAGCAGTCATGAAATACATTTAGATGATATAAAAAAAGACATCAGTCTGATTTTAAGATACCACAGAAAAGTATGGAGGTCAAAAACATGCGTTTGAATCTACCAAGACTTTCTAGTATGTCTATAGGAAAAGCGTGGACACCAAATTTACTAATATTCACCATAGAAACCAATGATTAGGGACACTATAATCTAACGCATCTTTCAAAGTCTCATTGTTCAGGACAAAACACTAAAAATGACCATAAACAAAATATTGACGTATTAGTTACGAAATTGGAAATGCTCACCATTTTCTAGAATAGGATGACTGCATTTAAGGTAGGAATAAATGTCAGAGTGAGGGTGCGCGCGAGTGCGTGCGTGTGTGCGTGTGTGTGTGTGTGTGTGTGTGTGTGTGTGTGTGTGTGTGTGTGTGTGTGTGTGTGTGTGTGTGTGTGTGTGTGTGTGTGTGTGTGTGTGTGTGTGTGTGTGTGTGTGTGTGTGTGTGTGTGTGTGTGTGTGTGTGTGTGTGTGTGTGTGTGTGTGTGTGTGTGTTGTGTGTGTGTGTGTGTGTGTGTGTGTGTGTGTGTGTGTGTGTGTGTGTGTGTGTGTGTGTGTGTGTGTGTGTGTGTGTGTGTGTGTGTGTGTGTGTGTGTGTGTGTGTGTGTGTGTGTGTGTGTGTGTGTGTGTGTGTGTGTGTGTGTGTATTCTTCCTCACTCGTAATTTCACTTTCTTTCGTCAGCATCCCCGTAGGCACAAACGCATCACGCTGGGTCACAGTCCCACGCTCGTCGTCTCGTCTTACCCGTACTTGTTGCGGATTGTCATGGACGGAAGCGTCGGGTTTCGGACTCGCACGGGAACGCGTCTGGTCGGGCGTGTCCGGAGGCGCTGAGGGAAGACTGTCACTCTTGTCGAGTGCCCGGGAGTGCCTGATGGAGTGTCTGAGTGACAGAAGTGTGCGTAGAGGGAAGGTGAAGAGAGAAGAGGAAGAGGAGGAGGAACGTGAGGAAGGAATTGAAAGTAGGTGAGTTAGTGAGGATGAAGACGCAAGGCAGAAGAGGAGAGGAGGAAGGATTGGGTCGTTTGGCAGAAGAAGGGAAGTGAGGTCAAAGGTCAGAGAAATTCGGAGAGAAATGAGAGAAGGAAAGGAAAGCGGACAAGGAAAATTAGAGAAGGAAAGGAAAGCGGACAAGGAAAATTAGAGAAGGAAAGGAAAGCGGACAAGGTAAATTAGAGAAGGAAAGGAAAGGTAAAGAGTAGGAATACGAGGTAAGAAGGAGATTCGGATGAGGGTAAGAGGGGAAAGAGGAGAGATTTAGGAGGAGCGAAAGGGAAGTGAGAATGGTAATTAGATTATATAAAGTGAAGGGAGACGGAGAGAAGAGTATAAAGAAGAGGTTTATGGAAGGTAGCTGGAGGGAAGAATAGGAGAAGTTACAAGTAATCAGCTATTTCTATTTGAGTGGACACTACTTTCGGGTCATAAAAGAAAGCTGAGCAACTTTGGTTCACGGAGGTCGCAAGAGAGGGACGAGGAAGATAAAGGGAAGGGAAGAGAAAGAAGAGAAGAGGAGAGCAGGAATTAGAGATGGAGAGAAAAGTCAAAGAAAGGGGTAAAGATCAAAGGAAACACAGGGAAAGTAACAGAGAAGGGAGGAAGAAAGTACAACAAAAAAGATAAAAGGAAGTGGAAGGAGAAGGGAGGGGAGAGAGGGATGCTAGAGAATGGAAGAGGGAGGAGGCAGGAGAGATAGGGAGGAAGGAGGAACGAGGAGAGAGGAGAATGAAGAAATGGAATGAGGGAGGACGGAAGAAGGAAGAAGGAGAAAGAAGGTGAGTGGAATAGGGATGGGAAGTAAAGAGAAAGAAAAGAAGAAAAGGGAGGAGGGAGGAGAGGTAGGGAGGAAGGAGAACGAGGAGAAAGGAGAATGAAGGAATGGAATGAGGGAGGACGGAAGAGGGAAGAGAGGGAAAGAAGGTGTGGGGGTAGAGATGGGAAGGAAAGAGAAAGAAAAGGAGAAAAGGGAGGAGGAGGGAGGAGGTGAAGAGGAGGAGGGACCACTATCAGTGGTTATGTGCAGATAGACCATTCCTAGGTCGAGAGACTACACTTTGTATTTCCCCCAATTTTTTTTTTTTCCTCTTCATCCTCATCTTCTTTCTCCTCTCTTCTTCTTTCTTTTGTTTCATGTTCTCCTTTTCCTCTATTACTCTTCATCTTCTTTCTCTTTTTTCTTTTTCTCCTACTCCTCTTCTTCATCCTCTTTCTCTTTTTCATTTCTCCCCTATTTCTCTTCTTCATCCTCTTTCTTCTTTCTCTCCTACTCCTCTTTATTCTCATCTTCCTTCTCCTCTCCTATTCTTTATTTTGTTCCATGTTCTCCTTTTCCTCTATTATTCTTCTTCTTAATTCTCTTTTTCCTTTCTCTCCTACTTCTCTTCTTCATCCTCTTTCTCTTTTTTCTTTCGCTCCTACTCCTCTTTATCCTCATCTTCCTTCTCCTTTCCTCTTCCTTATTTTGGTCCATGTTCTCCTCTTCCTCTATTACTCTTCTCCTTTCTCTTTTTTTCTTTCTCTCCTACTCCTCTTCTTCATCCTCTTTCTCCTTTTCCTTTCTCTCCTACTCCTCTTTAATCTCATCTTCCTTCTCCTCTCCTCTTCCTTATTTTGTTCCATGTTCTCCTCTTCCTCTATTACTCTTCATTTTCTTTCTCTTTTTTCTTTCTCTCCTACTCCTCTTCTTCATCATTTCTCTTTTTCCTTTCTCTCCTACTCCTCCTTATCCTCATCTTCCTTCTCCTCTCCTCCTCCTTATTTTGTTCCATGTTCTCCCTTTCCCCTATTACTCTTCATCTTCTTTCTCCTTTTCCTTCCTCCCCTACTCCTCTTCTTCATCCTCTTTCTCCTTTTCTTTTCTCCCCTACTCTTCTTTATCCTCATCTTCCTTCTCCTCTCCTCTTCCTTATTTTGTTCCATGTTCCCCTTTCCCCTATTACTCTTCATCCTCTTTCTCCTTTTCTTTTCTCCCCAACTCTTCTTTATCCTCATCTTCCTTCTCCTCTCCTCTTCCTTATTTTGTTCCATGTTCTCCTTTTCCCCTATTACTCTTTATCCTCTTTCTCCTTTTCCTTCCTCCCCTACTCCTCTTCTTCATCCTCTTTCTCCTTTTCTTTTCTCCCCTACTCTTCTTTATCCTCATCTTCCTTCTCTCCTCTTCCTTATTTTGTCCCATGTTCCCCTTTTCCCCTATTACTCTTTATCCTCTTTCTCCTTTTTCTTCCTCCCCTACTCCTGATCTTCATCCTTTTTCTCTTTCTCCTCCAGTGGATGTCTCCTGGGGATGTCAAAAGCTTCTTTATTGCTTCGCCCTCCCTCCCTCTGGAAGGTCTGGAGACCTCTTCTCCTCTTTCTCTTTTTCCTCTTCCCCCTCCTCCTAGCCGTCTTCTCCTTTTCCTCCCTCTTCTCTTCTTACGCCTTCCCTCCTCCTCCTCCTCTTCTTCCTTCTTCTTCTCTTCCTCGTCCTCCCCTTTTGGAGGTCTCCCGGGTACGCCATAAGGTTCTTTGTTGCCTCCGTCCTCCCCCCGTCCAGGAAAGTCCTGGAATTTCTTGTACTCGTCTCAGCCGGAAAGACTTCTTGCGAATCACTGCATCTCCAGAGAGACAGTTTTTTCCCGACCCTGTTTTGCTTTCCTCTCCTTTGCGTTTGATATCTACCCTCTCTATCTATTTCTATCTCTATTCACTGTTCAAGGATTCATCTTCCGTGGGAAACCTATATATCTCCATGGAGTGGCCACGGAACTGGATTGAGTCCCGGTAGTTATGGCCGTATGCTCTTGCTACCACTACGAGCCGGTTTGGAACTAAAGTCGTCTCCTTCTGGCTAATCATTTCCAGAAAGGGAGTCCGAAGATAATCGGCCACCTCTCTTTCCTTCACTGTCCTCTAACTCCTCCCTCTCTTCCTTCTCCTCCTATACCCTCTTCTTCCCCTTCTCCGCCTCCCTCTCCTCTCCCTCCTACTCTTCGTTATCCTACATCCTCTCCTAGTTTTATCACATCCTCTTTTTTCCTTCCCATTTTCTTAGATCCTCTCCTCTTCTTTTTATTTCTTTTTCTTTCTTTTTTCTTCCTCCTCCTCTTCCTTCTCTCATTCTTCAGCTTATCTCCTTCTTCTTTTTCCCTTTTGGCCAGTTAAGTGAGAGGTTTCCCCTCGCTACCAAAGAGTCTTCCTTCGAGACAGAAAGCGAAGGAAGTTTTCGTGCTGAAGAAGTCTGCGTGGAGGGACAGAAGCTTCCAGAAGACCTCTTTGTACCCCAAAAAAGAAGACTTCTCTATCTCCACCCCCATCCCCACCCCAGCCCAAAACAAAAGAAACGTTTTCTTAAGAATGATTTAAGGTGAGCCAAGCAAGTGGCGAACTGCGAGAGAAATCAGAAATCTTTTGACGTCTGAAGATTTTCTTCTTCTTCTTCTTCTTCTTCTTCTTCTTCTTCTTCTTCTTCTTCTTCTTCTTCTTCTTCTTCTTCTTCTTCTCCTTCTTCTTCTCCTTCTCTTCTTCTTCTTCTTCTTCTTCTTCTTCTTCTTCTTCTTCTTCTTCTTCTTCTTCTTCTTCTTCTTCTTCTTCTTCTTCTTCTTCTTTTCCTTCTTCTTCTTTTTCTTCTTCTTCTTCTTCTTCTTCTTCTTCTTCTTCTTCTTCTTCTTCTTCTTCTTCTTCTTCTTCTCCTTCTCCTTCTTCTCCTTCTTCTTCTTCTTCTTCTTCTTCTTCTTCTTCTTCTTCTTCTTCTTCTTCTTCTTCTTCTTCTTCTTCTTCTTCTTCTTCTTCTTCTTCTTCTTCTTTTTCTTCTTCTTCTTCTTCTTCTTCTTCTTCTTCTTCTTTTCTTCTTCTTCTTCTTCTCTTCTTCTTCTTCTTTTTTCTTCTTCATCTTCTTCTTCTTCTTCTTCTTCTTCTTCTTCTTCTTCTTCTTCTTCTTCTTCTTCTTCTTCTTCTTCTTCTTCTTCTTCTTCTTCTTCTTCTCTTTTTCTTCTTCTTTTTCTTCTTCTTCTTCTTCTTCTTCTTCTTCTTCTTCTTCTTCTTTTCTTCTTCTTCTTCTTGTGCTTCTTCTTCTTCTTCTTCTTCTGCTTCTTCATCTTTTTCTTCTTCTTCTTTTCTTCCTCTTCTTCTTCTTATTCTTATTCTTATTCTTATTCTTATTCGTATTTTTCTTATTCTTATTCTTCTTTTAACTCCGAACCGTCACCGCCTTTGGGGCAGTTTTGCCTAAATCGCCGAAACTTTTGGTTTCAAGAATCAAATCTTCAGCGCCCGGGTCTTCTTCTTCCGCCGGCGACATCCTTGAACCTTTCCTGGAAGCATTAAAAGCCAAGGTCAGACATCCTCCTAAGGTGAAGAGGAACAAGAGCAGAGGCGAACAAAGTATAGTTTGGAGATGAGCAGTAAGTGCACAGACGGGGCAAGTTACAACAAAGGCTAAGACATAACTAAGGTCAGAGGCAAGATTTTGACAAAACCGAGCCTTTGCAGAGACGGGGTAAGTTACTGTACAACAAAGGGTAAGCCATAACCAAGGCCAAACCCAAGACTTTGACAAAACGGGGCCTTGAATATCCTTGACGTTTAATGGAACTGCGACATCGTTTTAATGAGGACATTTTTAACTCAAGATCCTTTGATCATGGTGAATACAAATAGACATTCAATCTATGTTAATTAATAAGGAAAGAGTATGTAATACACGTAAAGAAAATTTATAAAAATTTGCGCCTCCGGAATAAAACAATAATTAATTGACACTGATTATATTGTTCCACCTAAACATATATCTTTCTACCTAGTATGTACGTATGTATATGTACATGTATATGTATATGTACATGTATATGTATATGTATATGTATATGTATATGTATATGTATATGTATATGTATATGTATATGTATATGTATATGTATATGTATATGTATATGTATATGTATATGTATATGTATATGTATATGTATATGTATATGTATATTTATATGTATACCCGGTATGTATATGTATATGTAACAGACGACCTATGGCTCACCAATGTCGACTCGAGCTGCCAAGCATGTACGCATTCTATTTTACTTAATCCCATAGATAACGCAGTTCTTCATTAGAGTACAATCGATTAACGATATAAAGTACAAGTATGTAATTATAAAGCACTGACTCTGTACTCTAGTGTGTTTCCCTGAGTTCAATAAATTTGCAGTCAGAATATATAAAAACGCAGTCTACCATCTGCGACAGGTTTTTGTCCTTATATGGTACTCTATTTCCCTCAACTGGACAAAAACGCCAGGCACAAGCTGTTGGAGTATGTAGACGAACTAGTGTCTTCTGGATGAAAAGATGAAAAACATCTCAAAGAAGAATTGATCTTTGTTTTTCATGTCTATATAAACTTGTCCCTGCTCTTCTTTTTCTCTTCCTCTCTTCCTCTCTCTCTCTCTCTCTCTCTCTCTTTTTTTTTCTTTTTTTTTTTTTTTTTTTAGCTTAACAAATTGAAGTTTTACTTTTGGATTAGATTTTCGTCGTGTTTTATTATATTTACTTTCTCGTAAAAAACTACAACGTGATCACTTTTCATTGGAGCTATTCAAAAATATTATGAAAAAAATGTATATTTGCAATATTATCTTATGATAAACGCCCACTGTGAGCCAGCACAACCGGCAGGCCGCTCTCTGATCACCCACACATGTCTGTTTGTTTGTTTCTTTGCCTATTTATTTCCAAAATACAGTTACCAATGAATGTTGATGAAGTTTTCTGGAATATTATTTACTCACTGGCCAAGTGAGTAGTTAATGAATGGAATAAACTTCCTGCAGAGGCAGTGCAATGTAGTTCAGTTCAAAGCTTTAAGATTCGTTTAGATATACACGTAAGCAAGGCGGTGTAATGTCTGCCATTTATTTTGTATTATTTATTTATTTGTTTCTTATTATTTGGCTTTTTATTATTATTTATTTTAATATTATCTATTATTATTTATCTGTCCATTTATTAATATTTACTATTTATCTGTTTGTTTATTATTTAACTTTATCTTTTTATTTATCATTTTATTTATTACTAATTACATTATTATTATCATTGTTTATTTATCTATTTATTTATTTATTTATTTATGATTACTATAATTTTTTCGAATCCGACCTATTTATGGGCCGAAAGGTCTCCTGCGGCTTGCTCCTCCTTTGTAATCCTTATTTAATTTTACCTATTTATTTATCATTTTATTCATTACTATTTATATTATTATTATTTCTTTATTTTTTATTTTTTTTTTATTCATTTATTTATCTATTTATTTATATATTTATTATTATTATCATTTTTTCGAATCCGACCTAGTTATTCCTGTTGGCATGTTCCTCCTTTGTAATCCTTTGTAATCCTTTACTCACTGGCTAAGTAAAATTTATTGTATATATTGGGTGTATCCGAATCCTGTTACGTGTTTTTTCAGCCTTTATGCAATAAAAGCGTGGTGGGTAATTAGGGGAAAGCTGCTAAGAGCTGTCAAGAGTTTTTATGAGAGAAATATAGCCTCTGGTTAAGATTGGGAATAGAGAGATCGAGTGATTAGTAAAAGGTGTGTCTGCGTCAGAGCTGTGTCATGTCGCCATGGTTGTTCATTGTGTACATGGATGGGGTGGTGCGGAAGGTAATTGCGAAAGTAACGGGCAGGGAATTAATGGATGGTTAGAGATAGTTCCTACGAAACTGTATAAAGAGGGGACTTGGAATTGAATAGAGGTAAAAAGGAGAAATTTAAATGTGTTTGAGATGAAATGACCGTGAATTATGGCAGGGACAAAAAGGCTGGATAGAGTGAGATATGAGGAGATGGGAAGGAGAGCGGAGATGGAAAGGAAGTTGACATATATGGCTGATGAAAGATTATTGGTACACATGGAAAGAATGAGTGAAGAAAGATTAACAAAAGATGTGTGGAAAGCAGAGATGGATGGAGTAAAGTTGAGGGGACGACCAGGGTTGAGATGGATGGATGGGGCGAAAGGGACTTTGAACAAGGGGGAGAATTGTTGATCAAGGAAGGGAGAAGACAGGAGAGAGGAGTGAGAGGAGGAGGATTGTTTATGAATGATATTTTGACGCAGCCCGAAGGGGTCACATTGTTAGTGATGTGGACTTGTTGTGGATGACTTAGAGCGCGGTTCTACAGACATGTGTTTATTGTGATGTGTGAACGTGTGAATGGGGTATTTGGTTGTCGAACACGTTGGTTAAACCCCAAATACCCCGTTCACACGTTCACATATCACTTTAAACACGTGTCTGTCGAACCGCGTTCGACGAGCCGTTAGCCCGTGTAAAGCCCCACCTTACTGCATTGCTCCCAACCCAGGTAGTGGCCGGAAGACAGGGATGACCCTCCATCCACGGGGAGCTAAGATAATATTTATGTGGATGGAAATGGAAATGGGTGAGTGTGGCTGCGTGCATTTGACTCGACTACCAACCTCATCCAGGAGGTGCCAAGATAAGAGGGAGGGAAGAGGGTGGAGGGGAGTGGAGTGTGATAGGGATGGAATGAGTGGGAGTGGTTTTTATACCTTTGTTTTTGGCTACCTCCGGTATAAGGG
>NC_134806.1:20388357-20395857 GCF_046742065.1 Oratosquilla oratoria
GGGGATGGAGAGAGGAGGAAAAAGAACCAGGGGGGGGGGGGGGGAAGGTAGAAATCAGTGGAAAAGGAAGCTGAGAATGAGAGAGAACGGGGAAAGACGAGATGGATAAGGAAGAGAAAGAGGAGGAAATGAGAAATGGGGAAAATTGGTAAGGAAACATATGGGAGGGTGAGGAAGTGAATTGTTATCAAAATTCGAAGAGGATGGAAAAAATAGATGGCGAAGGAGAAAGAACAATTAAATAAAAAAGGGGGGAATAAATCGGAATTGTAAAGGGAGATAAAGGGAAAAATTAAAGGAGAGGTAGAAAAGGATGGGTCTGAAGGAAAAAAGAGTCACGTATGTACGTATGTATGCATGCATGTATGTATGTATGTATGTATGTGTGTATGTATGTATGTATGTATGTATGTATGTATGTATGTATGTATGTATGTATGTATGTATGTATGTATGTATGTATGCATGTATGTATGTATGTATGTATGCATGTATGTATGTATGTATGTATGTATGTATGTATGTGTGTATGTATGTATGTATGTATGTATGTATGTATGTATGTATGTATGTATGTATGTATGTATGTATGTATGTATGTATGTATGTATGTATGTATGCATGTATGTATGTATGTATGTATGTATGTGTGTGTATGTATGAATGTATGTGCGTATGTATGTACGTGTGGATGTATGTATGTAAATTTAAGTATGCATATATGTATATATGTATGTACATATGAATGGACGTATGTATGTATGTATGTATGTATGTACGTATGTATGTATGTATGTATGTATGTATGTATGTATGTATGTATGTATGTATGTATGTATGCATGTATGTATGTATGTATGCATGCATGTAGGTATGTACGTATATACGTATGCATGTATGTATGCATGTATGTGTGTATGTATATATATGTATGTATGTATGTATGTATGTATGTATGTATGTATGTATGTATGTATGTATGTATGTATGTATGTATGTATGTATGTATGTATGTATGTATGTATGTATGTATGTATGTATGTATGTATGTATGTATGTATGTATGTATGTATGTATGTATGTATGTATGTATGTATGTATGTATGTATGTATGTATGTATGTATGTATGTATGTATGTATGTAGGTTGGGGGAGGGATCAATCAAGGCATAAGGTCTTAATTCCTAAGCTTCATCCCAGGATTTAGCACTGATGATCATATAAATAGGCTTGATAAGAATTACTCTTAATCCTCCCTAATTAGGGGCAATGAAGGCCATCCTAGGTACAAAGTTAATCTGTACATCAAAGCAGCGAAAAATCTGAAAACGTGGAGGACCTGAAACAATGAGACGTTTGGCTCCAACCGAAGTTGGCACCTTTGCCTCGTGTGTTCGGACTGCCAGGGAAAGTATCAGTAACCGGTGGTGTTCTGGTGTCGAACTCGAGACTACGTTATGCGAAGGGAGTTCAGAATGTTTTAAATATCTTGTTTAACTTGACTGTTGGCTTGAAACGAACCAGGTTGTTATATAATAAATGAAAAATATCCCTAAATGTCACCATCGTGATAGCAAAGGAATTATCTGAAATATTTTGGTATGTACAAGTAGTTCTATATTTCCATAGTTATATAGTAAAATAATGTTAGTTATCGTAAAGATCATTAAGGTTGCGGAGTGCTTGAACTTATAATCTGGAAAGGTTTGGCAAGTGGATGATAGTAGAATCTCCTCAGCTGTATAAAGTCGTCTGGAGTCAGCACGTTAATGAAGCACAACACACCCTCACCTAATCAGGAGAGATGCAGAACTATCTAGTCACATGACAGTCGACCTAATTAGGAGTTTAATCTAGGCTCAAGCGCTAGAATATGCACAGATGATTAGAGATTAACCTGGAGCAGTATCGAGCACCTACAGTGTTCATTCTTGGTATTAAGTTGTAACTTACGTGCTTACAAGTGCGAATTTGTTATCAGACCTCTGTCAGGTTTATGTACCTGCAATTATATTCTTCTTTTTCGAAATGGGATAATAGTACAACGCATTATGGATGAAGGAAGTACTAAACTATTTCAATAGAATGGCTTGCTTTACAGATACCTGTAGCTGTTCGTCTAATTTAATTCAACATGAAATATCGCTCTCCATTCCTGCTGGTCAAATATTTCAGAGTTAAATTCTCTTGACTAAACTGTCCACGTTCATTGGTTTTATTTTGGTCCTTTTCTATTTATTGAGTTCATTTTTATATTTTTACTTTTATTTTTTAGGGGGGCAAGTTGTATCAATGGATGATTTTATTAACACACATTCACACACATACACACACCAACACACGCAAAATACACACACGCGCGTGCACACACACACAAACACATGCACACACCCGCACACAGACTCATACAAACAAACACACAAACATAAACACACAAACACACACACACACACACACACACACACACACACACACACACACACACACACACACACACACACACACACACACACACACACACACACACACACACACATGAACACGCACATACACATACACGCATACACACAGTGTGTGTGTGTGTGTGTGTGTGTGTGTGTGTGTGTGTGTGTGTGTGTGTGTGTGTGTGTGTGTGTGTGTGTGTGTGTGTGTGTGTGTGTGTGTGTGTGTGTGTGTGTGTGAGAGAGAGAGAGAGAGAGAGAGAGAGAGAGAGAGAGAGAGAGAGAGAGAGGGTGAGAAAAAGAGAGAGAGGGGGACAGAGAGAGGGAGAGAGAAAAGAGAGAGAGAGAGAGAGAGAGAGAGAGAGAGAGAGAGAGAGAGAGAGAGAGAGAGAGAGAGAGAGAGAGAGAGAGAGAGAGAGAGAGAGAGAGAGAGAGAGAGAGAGAGAGAGAGAGAGAGAGAGAGAGAGAGAGAGAGAGAGAGAGAGAGAGAGAGAGAGAGAGAGAGAGAGAGAGGGGGGGGGACAGAGAGAGGGAGAGAGAGAAAGAGAGAGGGAAAGAGAGAGAGAGAGAGAGAGAGAGAGAGAGAGAGAGAGTATGAAAGAGAAAGAGAGAGAAAGACAAAGAGGGGATAAAAGAGAAAGAATAAGGTTGACAGACGGTCACATATACGCTTTGGGACTTTAATCTATAGGCCCATATTTTACCCTTTCCTTCATCTACTGTTTTACTTGTGAGGCTGTTTGTCTTCCCCTGTCTCCTGTCTAGCAGCCTGTCTACTGTCTACGCAGCCTGTCTCCTGTCTACGCAGCCTGTCTCCTGTCTAGCAGCCTGTCTCCTGTCTACGCACCTGTCACCGTCAGTTCTGTCACCCGGTGCCCAGATGGTTCCTCTTGTCTGAATAAAATCACCTGGCGGCTGTAAGGATGAGTCATGAATAGTGTAACATAAGACAAGGGTGCCTTTGGTCTCTTCTCTGCGGAGGCTCTACCTGCATAAGCACGTAAAGTCTGAATGTTATGAAACGTAGTACATATTTTATCGTGTTTTCATATCTAAACGCTCGAGGTCAAAAATTCTTTCAATTTGCTCAATGTATCACAGTAGGATGAGATTATGAAAAAAAGAAGAAAACGAAATCAATAAAACTTTATTCCCTTTGCTCTAACAAATAAAAGAAAATATCTGACATCCCGAGGGGCAACAGTTTATAAGAATGTGAACAAATTTCACTTCACTCTATTTCTTACCTTACTTCCTCTCTCTCTCTCTCTCTCTCTCTCTCTCTCTCTCTCTCTCTCTCTCTCTCTCTCTCTCTCTCTCTCTCTCTCTCTCTCTCTCTCTCTCTCTCTCTCTCTCTCTCTCTCTCTCTCGCCATCGAGTCGTGTGTGTGTGTGTGTGTGTGTGTGTGTGTGTGTGTGTGTGTGTGTGTGTGTGTGTGTGTGTGTGTGTGTGTGTGTGTGTGTGTGTGTGTGTGTGTGTGTGTGTGTGTACGTGCGTGTGCGTGCGTGTGTGTGTGTGTTTGTGTGTGTGTGCATACGTGCGTGTATGCGTTAATGAAACGTACTTGTCGGAATCCAAAAAGTCAAAACACCGCTAGGACGTCCGTTGCACCAGAGGACAAGACGACCGGAACTTTCGACAAGCATAATCTATGACGTCATAATTCAAATGTCACGACCGTTATAACCGTTACAGTACAATCAACCGGATTCTGTACAGTACCAATGGCGTGGTCAGGCCGGATATGAGCTCTTTTAGCTTATCTTTTATTCCCTCTGTCTATATGTATATTTCCAAGAGCGGCAATAAGCCCATCAACTAAAAAGAAAAAAAAAAAGAATTCCAACATTGTCGTGTTGTATAATGATGTATTTCATTGGGTACTGATACATACAACATTTCATTCTGGGTATTGTACATGATTTCAATAGTATTTTAGTTGACATTTTTAATAGTATCTGTGAGACCTTCGTAGGATTTACATGCACTTTTTGAAATTAATATTCTTCGTAACCTAGGATATCATAGAATAATAGATAGATGTGTAAAATATCATACCGACGCCACTTGTCTGCTGTCAGACACGGAAAGGACAAAAAGCCTACATATGTCTTTGTCGTTGTCTGTTTCTTTCTCTCTCTCTCTCTCTCTTTCTCTCTCTCTCTCTCTCTCTCTCTCTCTCTCTCTCTCTCTCTCTCTCTCTCTCTCTCTCTCTCTCTCTTGTTCTTATTTTCTTTTTCTGTCTGTCTGTGTGTCTCTCTCTCTCTCTCTCTCTCTCTCTCTCTCTCTCTCTCTCTCTCTCTCTCTCTCTCTCTCTCTCTCTCTCTCTCTCTCTCTCTCTCTCTCTCTCTCTCTCTCTCTCTCTCTCTCTCTCTCTCTCTCTCTCTCTCTCTCTCTCTCTCTCTCTCTCTCTCTCTCTCTCTCTCTCTCTCTCTCTCTCTCTCTCTCTCATTTTCTCTCTTTTCCTAGTAGAGACGTGAGTTACGAGTTGAGCTTTCCCAGGATAAAACCTCGGACAATATTATACCAGTGGAAATCTATTGCAGTCTATGGAACCTGTTTCACTGTATAAGTTAGATATATCACTCTCCTCCCCGCCCATCTATGTGGACACATGTTTCATATCAGTGGCACTTGTCAGTGGCAGTTTTCAGTGACACTTGTCAGGGAAGACCTGATGGAGCGTTGGCACCCAACCCTCAGTCACGCCATAGTTTATGAAAGCTGTCCGCCCAATCTTCTCTCTTATCGCTGCGAGTCGTAAATTGCAAAACGCTCTCCCTACACGGGACAAGGGAAAACAATCAAAAGATTGTTTATTCCGTCCATATTCTCGTGTTGTTGTTGTTGTTGCTGTCGTTGTTGTCGTTGTTGTTGTTGTTTCTATCTCACAGATTTTTCGTTTTCGATATTGTTTGGCCACCTCTGTTTTTTTTTTTTTTTTTTTTTTTTTTTTTTTTTTTAAGACTGTGTAGTTCAGGTAATTGTTTTATTTCTGTATATTTTTTGAGGGACAGGAAAGAGCTGTTGGATATATGCTGTGGAAAATTATTTAGTAAAATATTAATTGACCTACTGAGAAAGGCTTACCAGAGAGAGGGACAGGGAGAGAGAAAGAAGAGAAAAAGAGAAAGGGAGAGAAAAAGAGAGAAGGTTATAAAAGAGAGAGCGAGAGAAAGAGAGATAGAAAGAGACAGAAACAGACAGACCAACAGACGGACGGACAGACAAACAGAGAGACAGAAAGACAGACAGACAAACAGATGGAATAATAGAACAAGAGAGAGAGAGAGAGAGAGAGAGAGAGAGAGAGAGAGAGAGAGAGAGAGAGAAAGAGAGAGAGAGAGAGAGAGAGATACAGAGAAAGAGAAACAGACACAAAGAAAGAGACAGAAAGAGAGAGAGAAAGAGAGGGAGAGAGAGAGAAACATTGCAACAAATAGCTTTGGTAATAGTTTAACTGAATTCAAATCCTCAAACAGTGTTATATTCAATAACCTCAGAGGAAACAATATTTCATGTGCTGAGTTGTATATTCTACAGAACAATATATATATATCTATATATATATATATATATATATAGATATATATTATATATATATATTAGGGTGGAGTGAATTTTTTTCTAATTTACTTGAGTGTGGAAAATGTGCCAAAATGGTACAATATCAATTACGTGAAATTATACTATATTTGAAGCATTTTCTGATCAACCACCAGCCATTTTACTATATGGCATATTCAAGTTTTAACATGTTCAGTGGCTCTGTGAAGCCTGTGGTAGCTGGGCAGATTACTTGTTTTGTCTAGCAGTATGGCTTGAGCTATCGAGCAGGGAAGTTGTGTGCTGTTCTATGTTAATAAGCGGTGAGTGTTATAAATTTATGTGTATACACTACACAATGGTAATCTTCACTTTAAGTGGTTAACTATGGGAAAGGGATTCGGCATCCCACAGAGAGGTCTGCTATGTAAACATTCTATGACGTGATATAATGCCTCAATGTAATCTTTTCTTTAACCGTTGATTACATCACGAATTTGTTCGGGCTCGTGTTGCTTCTCGTCAGTTTATGCCAAAGTTTGATTCAGAAGTCGCACGAACCTATATCGGGAGAGTAGGGGGGCCTGACGAAACCCAGGTGTGTTGTGTTTGCCCCAAAAAATCTGTATCAAATGTGAAGAATGGGCGCAATGCATTATCATGAGGGAACTACCAAGTGTCCACTGCCCATAAGTTACACAGCGTCATGAAGGCGATTCAAAACCTCATAGTAATTCTCCTTAGTGATGGTTTTACCGTGTAGTGATTAACCAGGCCATTGGAGTCGAAGAAGACGGTCAACATGACTTTACTGCGGACCTGCCTTGTTTTTTTTTATGCGTGGGGATGTTGAATTCTCATATTGTGATGACTGCAACTTGGTTTCTGGGTCGTACCCATAAACCCAGGACTTCATTGCTAATAATCATTGTGTTGAAGAAGTTGGGATCGCTGTTCATAGTCTCCTGCATCTCCTGTACAATCTCCAAGAAGAATTGCTTCTATTCAATCGTTAACAGCTTTGGTGCGAACTCCCCTGAGATTCTCCTGAAGCCCAAATCCTCCTTCATAATAGAATAAATGGATCCAATGCTGACGTTCACCTCGTATGCAAATTATCTGATTGTGACTTGCATCTCCAGGATCCTAAGTTGGTTAATGACGATCTCATTTCGGCATATTGAGGGCCTACTAGATTGTGCTTCACTTTTCACTGATGTGCAGCCATCTTTAAAGCGATTGCACCACTTCTTTATCTGTGTGGTGTCCATTGCTTCATCCCCGAAGACCTTTTGGACCTTGAGGATCGTTTCAACTCGAGAATCACCAAGCTTTAAACCAATTTTGATGCAATAGATTTGTTCTAGTTTTTCCGTCATTTTATCAAAACCTAAAACCCGATGGCGCTCATTTACACGTACTCACTCGTCGGCAGTTTGCCATCGACTGACAGCTTCAGCAGATGGGAAAACTTTCATATATGCGCATTAGGGTCGTCTACATACGTGCACCA
>NC_134806.1:20413357-20418357 GCF_046742065.1 Oratosquilla oratoria
TTTCTACAAAACAGTCTGTCTTATCTATATATTTCGTTTCCCTCTGAAACTGAAATATAAGCACTTCATAAAAAAATAAGATCATAAGAATAAAGGAGACTGCAAGAGACCATAAGACCTACACTAGGCAGTTCCATGTCCCTTTTCACCTGTCATCCATATCTACAAAGTTATACAATCGTCTCTTAAAACAACCAATTGTTTCAGCGATGATCGCCTTTTCTTGTGCATGAGTACGAGTAAGATACATTAGGCTCCCTAGGAAGCAACAAGTCCAGTCTTGATGGAGAATTTCTGCCTCATATTCAGAACATATTTGGTCACTCAATCACTTTGTCTACTGCAATATCAACTCTACTACCACCATAAACACACTCCAATTTCTAGCTTTTCTGTCTTGTTCCCAGACTCTGAAGTATCTACTTTCCAATTAAAGATCAATATTTGTTCACTGAATCACTCTCTCCATTGCAATATCAATTTTACTACCACCATAAACCCACTCCAATTTCTATTTTTTCTGTTTTGTTTCCACACTCTGAAGCATCTATTTTCCAATTAGAGACCAATATTACTTGGCACCTTGGTCCCCACTAGAGAAAAATCATATGGATCGTTTGCCATCAAGGAATCGTTCATTTCTGACTGTCTTGATCTCTTCTCTTTACTGATACAATTCATCAGGTTTGTGTTCCAAATGCCATGGGAAAACTCTTGTTTCTCTTTTTTTCTGTCGTTTCCTCCCTCTTTCCTTTGGCTGCACCAGCAAAATGCTTTACTTTAGCTCGTTCTTCTTTAACTGCTGTTCTCATGACCTAAATTGGTTTCAACTTGTTCCTGTTTGATCATTTCCATGTACTTTGACTGACATTGCCTTTGACCTTAACTTTACTTTTAATGGGCGTATGCTTTTTTTTTTTTTTTTTTTTGGTCAACCTAAGCATTTATCTTATCTTTCCAGGTGCCTTTGAAGCAATTTCTTTATGTACGTATGTATATGTATATGTATATGTATATGTATATGTATATATATATATATATATATATATATATATATGTATATGTATATGTATACGTATACGTATACGTATATGAATATGTGTATGTATATGTATATGTATATGCATGTGTATATGTATGTGTATATGTATATGTATATATATATATATATATACATACATATATATATATATGTATATATATATATATATGTGTGTGTGTGTGTGTATGTGTGTGTGTGTGTGTGTGTGTGTGTGTGTGTGTGTGTGTGTGTGTGTGTGTGTGTGTGTGTGTGTGTGTGTGTGTGTGTGTGTGTGTGTGTGTGTGTGTGTTATATATATATATATATATATATATATATATATATATATATATATATATATATATATATATATATATATATATATATATATAAATATATATATATGCCAGTCACCTCGGGGCTCGAACAGGGGCCTCGCTTGACGCTAGGCCAATGCTTTACCGACTGAGCTACTAGAGCTTCAGAAGTTTGTCAGCAGTCTACCTAGATTCTTCGGGAGTTAGATCTACTTCAAGTTAGAGACTTTTGAAGCTGCAGTCACCCAGTCGGTAAAACATTGGCTTGGCGTCATGCGAGGCCTCGGTTCGAGTCCCGAAGTGACTCTCAGAAAATACTGATGTGTATATGTATATATATATATATATATGTATATATATATATATATATATATATATATATATTTCATTAAAATGAATGGCAAGCTTGTTATGACAGAGCTTCTTGTCGTATTTTTCTCTCTTTCTTAGAGTGATCTTGCCTGTTATTCCACAACATGACATACGGAGATTTATTAAGGTTACTGCCTACAGAAGGCAAGATCACTCTAAGAAAGAGAGAAAAATACGACAAGAAGCTCTGTCATAACAAGCTTGCCATTCATTTTAATGAAGTATGCTTGAGGGAAAACCTCCTGCCCATTTACACTATGAATATATATATATATATATATATATATATATATATATATATATATATATACATATATATATATATATATATATATATACTCACTTTTAAATAATCATTATACATTAAGTATTACTAATGTTGTTGTTTTTACTTGTGAATATAATCGCAGATCATATTATCATAATATATTTATCATTACAAGCAGTTTTGTATCTCAACCTTTCAAACCTTTTTAATCTCTACCTTCGTCTTTATCTTTGTCTTTGTGTTTGGAATTAGATTTATTTTTCATATTATTTTTTGCATTATTCTTTGTGCATTATTTGCGCCAGTGCTGTTCTTAGTTTAAGAATTATCATTAGTCTTAATCTTTATTTGAGACCAAGACTTAGTCTTAGTCCTAGTCCTCGTCCTGGTACTGGTCTTAGTCTTTGTCTTAATCTTAGTCTTAATCTTAATCTAAGTCTTAGTCATAGTCTTAGTTTTAGTCTTAGTCTTACCCTCAGTCTTAGCCTTAGTCTTAGTCTTAGTTATGGTCTTAGTCTTAGTCTTACCCTTAGTCCTAGTCTTAATTTAAGTCTTAGTCTTAGTCGTAGTCTTAGTCTTAATCTAAGTTTTAGTCATAGTCTTAATCTTAGTTTTAGGCTTAGTCTTAGTTGTAGTCTTAGTCATAGTCTTAGTCTAACCCTCAGTCTTAGTCTTAGTCTTAGTCTTAGTCTTACTCCTAGTCTTAGACCTTAATCTTAGTTTTAGTCTTAGTCAGAACCTTCGTGTTTTTTTTTTTTTTTGTGTGTGTGTGTGTGTGTGTGTGTGTGTGTGTGTGTGTGTGTGTGTGTGTGTGTGTGTGTGTGTGTGTGTGTGTGTGTGTGTGTGTGTGTGTGTGTGTGTGTGTGTGTGTGTGCGTGTGTGTGTGTGTGTGTCTAACGAACCAATACCTTCATGGAAAAAATCAATGCCGCGTTCGATATCATCACACATAAACTATTACAATGATTAGTAAGACGAAGATGACTACTAAGACAGAGACGATGACAAAGACAGAAAAGTCGAAGACGAAGAAAGACAAATACAAAGGTAAAGATAAATACAAAGAGAAGATAACGATAAAGATAGAGATAGAGATACAGTTAGAGATATAGATAGAGATAAAGATAAATATAAAGATAAAGATAAAGACAAAAACAAAGACAAAGACAAACACAAGACAAAGACAGAAAACAGAAACTATTACGAAAATAGAAGCGGAGGTGAAGACGAAGACGGAAAGAAAATTGGGTACACAGAAGGAGGCGAAGGCAAAAAAGAAAAAAAAATCGTCTACCATACTTTTATCTTAATCTTCGTCTTTGTCTTCGTCTTAATCTTCGTCTTTTTCTTCTTATTCATACTCGTCTTCGTCTTCGTCTTCCTTTTTGTCTTCTTCTTCGTCTTGGTCTTTGTCTTCGTCTTCGTCTTCGTCTTCGTCTTCGTCTTCGTCTTCGTCTTCGTCTTCGTCTTCGTCTTCGTCTTCGTCTTTGTCTTTGTCTTTGTCTTTGTCTTTGTTTTTGCCATCGTCTTCGTCTTCGTCTTTGTCTTTGTCTTTGTCTTTGTCTTTGTCTTTGTCTTTGTCTTTGTCTTTGTCTTTGTCTTTGTCTTTGTCTTTGTCTTTGTCTTTGTCTTCGTCTTCGTCTTCGTCTTCGTCTTCGTCTTCGTCTTCGTCTTCGTCTTCGTCTTCGTCTTCTTTCTCGTCATCATTATCTTTATGGTATATAACGTCTTTGCCAATGTCATTAACATCTAATCATCATTTTGATTATCAAATAACCTCATGACGTCATAACGTCATGTCGACTTCACGGCCATTCTTGAAAAATATAAACAAACATTGAATACTTGATTTCCGGTCCTACCTTCCGCTTAGGTCCGAGCTTTGACCTTCCCTTTCACCTCTTGGATCCTTCCACGTGTCTGCCAGCATGACGTAAGGAAAGAATGGGAGTCGATGCTCACTCTCTGCAGTTGCCAGTGATCGCAATATGATCTACTGCTGTGCGCGGTCAAAAACCTTCAGAACGAAAAGCTAGAATATCAATTGAAAAATCTTTCCGAGGGTAGCTGTTGTGGAAATATACGTTGAATTTATATTCCTTCGTTCTTTTGGTTATACTAATATTTCTATAGACAGGCTTTGTTGAAATATTCTTTAGAAATTAGTTATCAGAGGCTTTCGGTCGAGTTCTGACTAGTTACTATTCCCAATGTATCTATTTGAACAAATAGTTCTATACAGTTTCAAAAGTAACTACTGCTTCATAAAGAATACCTAATAGAAGCTTACCACTATCCATGAAAAAAAAAATAGACAAAGTAGTACTATTCATGCACAAAGTAGTACAATTTATGCACAACTAAGCCTACTGGGGTTTAAAAAAATTTAATTAAGTTGTCTGGTATCAGTAGGCATTTCAGCCGAAGCTAGCCACGCCTCCCATTTGACAGAGAAAGCGTCTCCTAGCAACAGGTAAAGATGTTCGCAAGACCAGTTACGCCGTTCTGAGCAACAGTCCGTCCATTATAATCTAGAACGCAATAAGGACGCCATATTAGATACACAGTCTGTGAGTCGCTGAAATGTGTGCAATTATGAAAACGTTTGATGGTCTACTTGATTGCTTGTTTGTAGCTGGAATGGCCTAAAGGAAATGACGTCATCTTCGTTGTCATTGCCGTTTTTATTGTCTTGTCGTTGTAATAGTATTATTAACAGTCGACAGGAAAGAATTGTGGGAAGTATTGCAGACATATAGTACAGGAAAAAACTATGAAGGGAAATCAAAAGGTTTTACATGAGAATTAGACCTTTGGTTAGTTTTGGAAATAGTGAGAGTATTAGTTTGAGGTGAAGATGGGGGCTGTGTATGGTATGTGTTATTTCACCGTGGTTAATCAACGTGTACATGGATGTTTTGGCACAGGAAGTAAATGCAATGGTGGTGGATAGAGATCTCGAGATGATTATAGAAAACGGAGGGAAGGCGAATGTGATCCAGTTGTTGTTTATTGATGACAA
>NC_134806.1:20423357-20428357 GCF_046742065.1 Oratosquilla oratoria
GGCAGTTGGGGAGTTACTGATGCAATACATCAGAATCTGGTCCCCCATATAACGTGCAGAGTTTGTATCTTATAGCTCAATAAATCTGTCATATGAAACACATAAGCAAGAAGACATAATCTTATGTAATCGCGACGAAACTCAACAAAAATTAATGCAAGTTATTAAATGTAATGTCAGCCCTCTGTAGGTATTTCATTAATAATCTTATTTTTAGGAAGGCTTGTCTTCGCTCTTTGTAATGGTCAGATAAAGATGATAAAAGATATCATTTAGTTTAATCACAAAATTTATGAAAAAATAAAAAGTAAAATCATTAGTTAGTTACAGGGTCAATCAAACTAATGTTTCAGAGAAAGTAGCAAGAAAAATAATGTTGCTATGTTCTATTTTTTTTTAGAATCCCAGATTGTTTACAAATTTCACCATAGAACTATGACGAGATGGAGACATAATCAGTGCCAGAATAACCTAACCAAATATTTAAAAATATATATATCTAAATCGCATTTTTCTTCTCCGTCATATAATACTGATTTTAGCAAACTTGAATAATTTGTTTTGGTTGGTGTACGACGTAAAGGAACCTTTAGACCGTAAAAGGAAAAACAATTATCCCGATGAAATATTTCGTTGAAGAATTGCAGGATTGAAGAGAGAATGTAAGAGTAATTTAATAAATGCTTTTAGGACTTTCGAATCAATTGCAATAATGAAAATCTGAAAATAATCGTGACCTTTCAAAACCTCGAATTGCACAAAGCGAAGTCTGAGCACAAAGGGTAAGATCATAAGAATATGAGAGTGAAGGAGCCTGCAAGAGACCATAGGGCCTACAGTAGGTAGTTCTATATCCATTACCATCTATTATTCCCTTCCATAAAATTATCTAACCTTTTCTTAAAACAACCGATAGTTTTAGCGATCACTGCATAGTTACTAAGTCTATTTCATCCATTAACCACTCTACTAATAAACCAATTCTTGGCTATTTCCTTCTTCAATCTCAACTTGTCCAATTTAGATCCATTACTACGAGTCCTGCCCTGCTGTCTTAATATGATGACCTTGTCTGCGTCACCCTTGTTAAAACCTTTGACCCACTTGAACACCTCTATTAGATCACGCCTCACTTTACGTCTTTCCAGAGAGTGCAAGTTAAGGTGCCTAATTCTGTCTATGACAACGACCTTTTTAGCACATCAGCGCCTCTAGGCGTGAGATCTTCACTGTTAGAATCATGAGGAAGAGTTTCAACCACCAATAAAAGTATTCTCATCCTTCCCTCGTCCTCACATCTCCCGTGTTAAAGTATCCAAATACACTTTCCTTTTGTCTTACGTTTGAGATATATAGTTCATCTGTAAACTTGTCTTTTAACGATATACGAGTGGTGTATTGAGATGCGTGTCGAATGGGAGAACTTTTGGTTGTGACTCTACATATATCAATCCTTATGTCAGAGTTTATTAACGCTCGGAATTTACGTGTATTTTTTTTTTTTTTTTTTTTTTTTTTTTTTGACTCCAGACAATTTTCTTTTTCTTTTTTTCAGCCTCAAAGAGGACGTCAAGAGTAATAACCTCAACTTCTTTACATCTACCGAAAGATGTTCTTTTGTCTTATTCTTGGAAGTGATTTTTTTTCTATATTCTTCGTAGAAAGTATTTTTATTTTTTCGTCCTTATTTTGTACAATGATTAATTATTTGTCCCAGATTGGTTCATTCAGGCGGACCAATCAGCGGTCGATTTTTTTTTTCTTCTTTCTCGTTTATGAATGATACTTGAAACGCTGATTCATTCGTGAGACGAAGATCTCATCTCTCGTAGCTCCGATAAATCCGACTTTCTAAGCTCCGGTGCGTTCAGGCACTCGCTCGCTCGATTATCTTCGGGGAAGAGTCCTTCAGAGTTTGAAAATTTTCTTCGCCGAAATCTGTTGACTTGAAAACTGTTGGATTAGTAGGCGGGAGTAACTGATCGCACTTGATTTTTTTTTTTTTTTCTTTTTTTTTGTGATGAACGACCTAGTGTAGGCCTTATGGTCTCTTGCAGTCTCCTTCATTCTTACGTTCTTATGTATATATATATCCCAGGAGAAAATATTGCGTCGAAGATGTGAAGCATCATAGGTAATAAAGAAGGGATCTAATGAGGGTAGAAGAACGAAGGTATAGTTGAAGTTTTGAGTGGATTATTTTTGTCCAGCCACAAAGAATATCACGTGAATCGGAGCCGTAGGGGTACCACTAAAGTTTTTAAAGTATCGAATGCATAGAATTCCTGTGGTAGTTAGTTTTACTTAAATAAAAATAAAACCATTTAAGGGAAGTTCAACTAGGACAAAGCTGGCAGAAACGGGTCCAGAGTATTCCAGCGACTCAGCCAATGATAAATCACACGTTACGGTAGTAGAATTATAACTGCCCTGGTTGACTACAGCAATGAGCAGTTCGAGTTCAGCAGCCAATCAGGTGCTGTTTCGGGGGTTTTACCATCATCCCTCACAAACTTTTTGTCATAATTACGCCTGGTTGGCAGATACACTCATAATTGGATTTATGAAGGATCTATTTCAACACCATAATTGGAGAGGTTCTGAGGCCTGTCATCCCCGACCAATGACCCCCATTCCCTGACCTTCCCTCCAGTCGAAGAAGAAGACCATCCCACGCCAGCCAGAACGAAAACTTCGAAGGGAAGCCACAGACCTCGTTCTCGAAGTCTCGGTCGTCTTTCCCTCTTTCGCGCATCGAAGCTTCCGACAGTCTTCGGAGACTCTGCGATCTCCCAGCCGTGACCAACGACCTCCATTCGCTGCGTCTCGCTGCACAGCCGGTGACGGCAGCCAACCGAAGGACCTCCGAAGGCCTTCAGCAGAAACCCCCTTTCCCCGAACTGCCGAACTCACGAAGTCGGGGGAACTTTCGGATGCCATATAGACTCCCCCGTACACTCCGTGAGGTAATAACTCCGTCCATGCTGAAATGGACCCCATCCGGCCGAGACGCAATGTTCAGAGTCATTTTCCCCCCCATTGCAAAAGCCCCACTCGCCCTTCCCTTTTCCCCATTTAGCCCCATTGTAGAATAATAATTCCCTCTCAATTCCTTCTTCCATTGCTCGTTGTTCTACCGAATAATCCCCCTCCCCCCATCGTTATTACCTAATGACCCCATTTTCTCTTCACGTGAGCTCTCGTTTGCCATAATATCATCAGCTTGCATCCTTCTTAGTGCTCTTTTGTATAAAGAAGATATCAACCCACATAAACAATGTCTAAGCAGGAACAAGACGAAGAACCTCTTCAACCTAGTAACTTTTTTTTAATACTCGTTACAACCCAATTTTTTTTTTTTTTTTTTTTTTTTTAACCCCGTCACCTAGAGGAAGCGAAGTCGGAGCAGTCAGGGAACTCAAATGGAACTCTGAAGTTTCAGGGTTGATTCTTTAACTCGGGCATCAGTGACGTAATAGATCTGACCCTGTTTCCCGGAAGCCTTCCTTTTTGTGGTCTCGAGTCCGAACGATGACTCAGACACCAAAGAAAGCTCCTCAGCTTGGAGAGACCGTCTCTGTCATAAGATTGACTTCCTATTACTGGTGAGTTGAGTAATTGAAACTATCTATTTCGATTGCTAACTGCAATCCTCTTCAGTAGTACCTCTTCGTACTACTGAAGAGGGTTGCAGTTAGCAATCGAAATATATAGTTTCGCTTACTGATCTCTCTCTTTCGTCCGACTGTGGTATTAGTTGCGATTAACTTACTATATCTACCTTTTCGCTGTGCAAAGAGGTTTTCCTTGTGTGAAAGACATAGTCTGACGACGATCAGAATAAAGCTGTAAGTTCATTATAGATTAGGTTTAACGAACAGTCGGACACTTAGTATTTATTCTGGCTAATACCATCTGGTCACCAAACTCTTCAAATTAAATTCCTTTTACCTTAACCACCTGATGACGTCATCTAGCAATTCGACTCAAGTAGGATGAATAGAATCGCCCGTCATTAGCCAGAATGAATAATTTCAAGTTCCCAAAATTGGTCTTTTGCTAGTTAAGAGTACAAAATCCGAAACTCGAACTTGTTTCTAATTGGACTTTCATCCGATTAAAATCACCTGCCGACAACTCAAGAAACGATTTATAGAACGATTAAGTTAAGCTCGCTGGCTGAGCGGGTTAAGGCGTCGTTACTTGCGGCGAAGATCGAGGCGAGGGGGGTTCGAATCCTGCCACTGGCGAGGTTGAACCAAGGGCATGGTTTATTCAATTCCACGCTACAAAGTCCTCTGTGAGGGGCACCGTCCTAGCCTTCGGATAGGGGGGAGTTTGTGGCGTTAAACCATCACCAAGTTAGGAAACTGATGAAGTAGCTAAACCCAGAAGAGTTCTTTCAGATGAGGAATGGCGTCTGAAAAAAAACAAGAATCACCTATATGGTAACACCTGCTTAGCCTGGGCTGTTGCCATATAAGTGAAGCCTCACTTTTGTCAGACTCTTTGCTACAGTGAATAAAGTCCCCTGGCGTCAACCATAATGACATATATATATATACATATATATATATATATATATATATAGATATATATATATATATATATTGTACTACCTAATCGAAGAAGTAATTTTTTTTTTTTTTTTTTTTTTTTTTTTTTTTTTTTTTTTTTTTTTTTTTTTTTTTTTTTTTTTTTTTTTTTTTTTTTTTTAAATCCGGCTGACTCAAATTGTTGCTGGTATCTCTTCGCGTCTTGTTGGACACGTCCTCTAAAAATTCTTCTCCTAGTGATATCCTTTATCTATTAGACTGGCAATATGTAACCGAATTCTAATCTGCTACACACTGCCTTCCTCCCATACTCCTCATTATACTTTCATCCTACCCCACTCTTCGCCACTCACTCCCCTCCTCTCCCCACTCCTCACCCTCCCCCTCCCCCTCCCCCTCACCCTCACTCTCTCATCATCTCATCCTCATTTTCACCTTCTCCTT
>NC_134806.1:20430857-20448357 GCF_046742065.1 Oratosquilla oratoria
TGCAAATAAATAACTGATTAGATAAATATATAAACGAATGAATAGATAAGGAGGCAGATAAGTAAGCTAGCAAGCAAGCAGATTAGGCGAATGAATATATGAATAGATATTTGAATATATGAATTAGTAACCCTCAAGTAAATGATAAATTAGTGACTGTAAAATAAGTAAATCAATAATTGAGCAAGAAAATCAATTAGTAGTTATATAAATGAATTGGAGAACGCATAAATAAAAGAATGTAATACGTCTTAACGCTTATGATAATTTTACATTTATGAACTGTATTATGTGTAAGTAAACCAATAATTAAGGAAGAAAATGAATTAGTTGTTATATAAATGAGTTACAGAATGCGTAGATAAAAGAATGCTATGCGTCTTAACGTTTATGACAATTTTTCATTTACGAATTGTGTTATGTGGGAGCACCTAAGCGTGAATATGAGAAATTCGCTAGTGAACAGCGACATCAATCAGATAATTCTCATGACCGCCGCGCAGAGGATTCGAACCTACTGCTCTGATGCCAAGAGGCTCATTTATCAGTCGCCTGACAATGTTAAGACAACTGACAATGGAGCCTCTTGGTATTAGAGCAGTGGGTTCGAATCCTGTGCGCGACGGTCATAAAAATTATCTGCCCTAAGCGTGAAGTTTGCTGAACAATGGACAAAGTAGATAGCACTAATGTCGTAACACATTGGTAAAATTTTTAAACTTAGAACCCAGTGAGATGATTGTTCCTGTATATTTCGACCACTCTCTGTGGTCCTCTTCAGCAGAATGATTACAAAGGTATAGTACAAAAATATATACATAGTAATGAAATAATAGAATCTTCTTTCATCAAAGATGTCTCGAATTTCAACATCTCAAAAGGTCATTGGATTCCGGACTGTATTACATCATTAGCAGTTAATGAAATATGTTCAAACATTATTGGTTCCAACAACGATCACCCTACCTAGGGTATATTCACCTGTGTCTTCCCATGTCCCCCTTCATGTACCTCATTACTATGTATATATTCTTGTACTATACCTTTGTAATCATTCTGCTGAAGAGGACCACAGAGAGTGGTCGAAATATACAGGAACAATCATCTCACTTTTTATCTTTTTCCACCGACAGTGGGATTCTAAGTTTAAAAATGGACAGAGTGTTTGAGCGAAGTGTATTTGTTGTCCATGAAAGACTACTAAATCCCTGGATGTTATCCTTACGAGACCAGGTAGGTGTGTCGGGGTGGGTCGTGGTTCCTACTAATTTAAGTACATTTGTTTATCGGTAGCGAAATGAAAATAAAAATGCCACGCGGTACGGAATGCGTTAGGAGCCATAAAGTAACGTATATATTTGGCAACTGTACGCTTATGTGTCAACTGTGTTGTTATATAGGCCTCATGAACTGGCAGAACAGGCCATTCGAGGACCATTTGGTGCGTGATCAAGCAAGACCAAGGCCATATTGGCAAGCCCGTAAGGTGTAATGTACCTTCCATACTTGTGTGTAGTTATTGTCTTCCTCTGTGAAATCAATATGTATTTCTTTGGCCACCACCCCTCCGTGCCCAAAGACAAAAGGTAAGAGAAAACGACTTCTGCCACAGCTAAGTATTTCTTGGTATTTTGTACTCAACTTAGAGACCTTTGTAACGTGTTTACATAGGAAACAGAAACTTCCTCAGCCTTTAAATGGAAAAGCTTATCAGAATGTACACATAAGAGAAAGATCAGGAAACGAAGATAAAAATGTAATTTGACAAGATTGAAAATTCCTTACCAAACGGCTCAGCAACATCAATAAAGAAAATCTCTACCAAGCTATAATATCATACGGACTGTATATTTTTCTGAAGATGATATTAATGTTAATAAGAAATTCACTAGAGTTTTTTTATATGAATGATTTAAACGTCGTCTACGAGTATGTAGTCTTATAAAACCAAAGATTAAAAAGTAATTTTGAGTACCTGTTACGAAGTGATAAAGACTTTATACTCTATTACAGATCCAGCTAGTCGCTTGATCCTCAAGATCTGCGTAAAATTTGTGTTGGTGGTTACGGAGGCGGGAGGGGTGCCCTTCCCTCCCTCTCTGTCGCGAACTAACGACCGGTCGTTATGGAAGTCCTCAGGTCGTTGCCAAGTCCCCATGTCGTTACGAGAGCTGTTAGCTCACTCTGCCAGCAATATGATTGGTCCAAGTTAACAAGTCATTACCGAAGTCGAAATAGTCCGGGCAAGTTGGCGGGGTCCTCCTGACGTGATGAGTCCACCGCTCGTCATTCCCTGCGACATGACGTCACGCATGATTCGTATACGACATGACGTCACAGATGATTCGTTATATGATGGTGTTATGGAAGACTGTAAGTGACTGATATTTTGTGACGTGATTGTTCTTTTTTTTCTAGCTCACTCCTCACCTCGCATTTTATATTCACCTACTATACTACCACACTCTCTCACAATACAGTGTCATAATTCTCCTTCTTATTCTATGACGTCACAGTTCTAATGGTATGACGTCATCATTGATCTACCTGATAATCTTATAATCACAACACACTACTTATCCATTGTTTATGACGTCATAGATATATCTCCCTTTTCTTCAGGTAAAATACATCATAGTTACATGAAATGACGTCAAAGATGTTTCTTCGTATCGTGACGTCAGAGTTGTTACACGTAAAACCCTCGTCATGACGTCATCAAAACGTTGTGGCCTCTTCAAGTCATTAGGTGAACATAGTAAAAACGTTTCGGTGTCTGTGGCCAGGCATCAACGTTTCCAAATGACGTCACGTTTCATAATGACGTTTCATGACGTCATCAAGGCTAGGGCATCGTTATCGACGGAATGCCTCGTTAATGCCTCTTTTGGCATCGCGGCCTCATTATCAACTACCTCGATGACTGAGCGGTTGGGCAGTTGGGCTCGTGGGGACCCGTCCGTCCCTGTTTTGATTCTTCCACACAGACTATTTAGCTGGTCATTTTCTTCTTCTTCTTCTTCTTCTTCTTCTTCTTCTTCTTCTTCTTCTTCTTCTTCTTCTTCTTCTTCTTCTTCTTCTTCTTCTTCTTCTTCTTCTTCTTCTTCTTCTTCTTCTTCTTCTTCTTCTTCTTCTTCTTCTTCTTCTTCTTCTTCTTCTTCTTCTTCTTCTTCTTCTTCTTCTTCTTCTTCTTCTTCTTCTTCTTCTTCTTCTTCTTCTTCTTCTTCTTCTTCTTCTTCTTCTTCTTCTTCTTCTTCTTCTTCTTCTTCTTCTTCTTCTTCTTCTTCTTCTTCTCTTTTTCTTCTTCTTCTTCTTCTTCTTCTTCTTCTTCTTCTTCTTCTTCTTCTTCTTCTTCTTCTTCTTCTTCTTCTTCTTCTTCTTCTTCTTCTTCTTCTTCTTCTTCTTCTTCTTCTTCTTCTTCTTCTTCGCGTTCTTCTTCTTCTTCGCGTTCTTCTTCTTCTTCTTCTTCTTCTTCTTCTTCTTCTTCTTCTTCTTCTTCTTCTTCTTCTTCTCTTCTTCTTCTTCTTCTTCTTCTTCTTCTTCTTCTTCTTCTTCTTCTTCTTCTTCTTCTTCTTCTTCTTCTTCTTCTTCTTCTTCTTCTTCTTCTTTTTCTTCTTCTTCTTCTTCTTCTTCTTCTTCTTCTTCTTCTTCTTCTTCGTATTCTTCTTTGTGTTCTTCTTCTCCTCCTTTTTATCTCCTCCTTCTCCTCCTCCTCCTCCTCTTGCCTGAAGGGCTTTCTCATCGTTCCCTCGGATCGAAATATCGACTCGTGAAACTTATCACTTCCGGGTGATTGAATCGCATGAAGACAGCCAGAATAAATTATATAAGTCGTGGTTAAAAGGAACAGAATGAGGGAAGGAGAGGTTGGAAGGGAGAGGAACCAGAAGGACGAGGGAAAGGATGGGGAAGGGGGGGGAGGAGGAGGAGGGACTTGGGACGGAAAGGAGATGGTTATCATTTGTCTGTTTGTTTATTATTTGCTTGATTTTAATCTATTATTATCTATCTGTCAGTTTATTATTATTTACCTGTTTGTTTATTATTTAACTAAACCCATGCATTTGTTCATTTTATTTATTGTTATTTATGTCATTATAATTTCTATTTTATTTTATTTCCTATCTATTTATTTCATATTTATCTGTTTATCATTATATATATATATATATACTGTATATATATATATATATATATATTTTTTTTTTTTTTTTTTTTTTTGCATCCGACCTAGTTATGGACCAAAAGGTCTCCTGTCGGCATGCTCCGCCTTTGTAATCCTTTGGTAAGGAAGAAAATATTCACGAGACAAGAAATGTGAAGGTTGAAATAGGATGTTACGGCCAGTCTCAGTTTCGAGAAAAAAAAAACATGGAGCATGCGATGTTTCACCAAAACTATTAATTTCTAAAGTGTGTTGTTTTCAAATAAATGTTCCTATACGGTAAACCTTATGCAGCCAGAAATTTAGAGATGAAATAAACCAATAAATTGTCTATCAATTACATGAATTGACAAATAGATCGACATGAAAATAGATAATCATATAATTATTCAACCAACAAACAAGCTAATGAAAAAACAAGTAAATCAATAAAAGTATTAATGGAGTATATGAATCAATGAATAAGCAAATAGTAAAATAAGTAAACATACGAACAGAAACACTAAATAAGCAAAAATAAATGTTTCATGAAGTGAACGAAGTAAAAGAGAACGAAACATAACGAAAAGTAAAATAAGTAAACATGCGAATAGAAAATTAGATAAGCAAAAATAAATGTTTCCTGAAGTGAACGAAGTAAAAGAGAACGAAACATAACGAAAAGTAAAATAAACATACAAATAGAAAAACTAGATAAGCGAAAATGTTTCATGAATTGAACGAAGTAAAAGAGAACGAAACATAACGAAAAGTAAAATAAACATACAAATAGAAAAACTAGATAAGCGAAAATGTTTCATGAATTGAACTAAGTAAAAGAGAACGAAACATAACGAAAAGTAAATTAGATAAACATACGAACAGAAAAACTAGATAAGCAAAAAAATTTCATGAATTGAACGAAGTAAAAGAGAACGAAACATAACGAAAAGTAAATTAGATAAACATACGAACAGAAAAACTAGATAAGCAAAAAATTTTCATGAATTGAACGAAGTAAAAGAGAACGAAACATAACGAAAAGTAGAATAGATAAACATAAGAATAGAAAAACTAGATAAGCGAAAATGTTTCATGAATTGAACGAAGTAAAAGAGAACGAAACATAACGAAAAGTAAATTAGATAAACATACGAACAGAAAAACTAGATAAGCAAAAAATTTTCATGAATTGAACGAAGTAAAAGAGAACGAAACATAACGAAAAGTAGAATAGATAAACATAAGAATAGAAAAACTAGATAAGCAAAAATGTTTCATGAATTGAACGAAGTAAAGGAGAACGAAACATAACGAAAAGTGAAATAGATAAACATACGGATAGAAAAACTAGATAAGCAAAAATAAATGTTTCATAAATTAAACGAAGTAAAAGAGAACGAAACATAACGAAAAGTAAAATAAATAAACATACAAATATAAAAACTAGATAAGCAAAAATGTTTAATGAATTGAACGAAGTAAAAGAGAACGAAACATTACAAAAAGTAAAATAAACATACGAATAGAAAAACTAAATAGGCAAATGTTTCTTGAATTGAACGAAGTAAAGGTGAACGAAACATAACGAAAAAGCGAAGTGTTTTGATACACGATCCGAATGTCCTGGATCTTAATGCCTCAAAAGTACTCGACACAAACCCAAACTTCATCCTTCGGAGTTTATGGCAACTTTCGAAAAATAATCCGACATGAGCGAGAGGGGTCGAAAAAAGAGGAAGAAGAAGACAGGGAGGAGAGAAGAGAAGGAAAAAATGACTCGGATATACTTTGTACTACATAACAAATATAACGAGAGTCTCCCGAAACTTTGGGACGAAAAAAACGACAACAATATCAACCCTCCGGGACTGTTTGTGTCGTGAAGATGGTGGTAAAGAAGAATGTCTCTCCAGAGCCTTGATGTGTGACATCGCAGACTTTCCTACCAAAGCGTTCCAGCGTAAGTGGCTCGGATGTGCGTCTCAGGGTTCCCTAAAGAAAATAATTCTTGGATGAGATCCCTCAAAGTTGTCTACTAATAGTAGTCCTCGAGCGAACAATTGTTGTCGACTTCGAGTTAAAATATATTTCTTGGCTTAGAAGTCCCAGGCTTCTTTAATAAAAGGAATCCATTAAGGTTACATTGCTGTCAACTTTACTTGGAAGCTAAAAGCCATTTTCAGTTGTTCTCCTTAATTCGGTTTTGCTAAACTATCTCACCTATCCTTTGTTCTACTTAACCTTGCATCTCCTTTCTGCTTCGTTTCTTCATGCTAAATCTCACGGAATAGCCAGACTTCCCACATTAAGTCCAGCCTAGGAGTTTTTTTTTCGGGTGTTAGGATTTAATTCTTCCTGTATCTTGCTGTCACGCCCACTGTCATTTGACCATGGGCGTGAGACAGAGGACAGCTTTCATCTAGGAAGAGTTAAGTCAGAAGACAAAAAATTGGGTGACAAATGGGTTGAAATGGGCGTGATCCTTAGCTGCCTACCTCCCTAACAAAAGCTGAGAAGCCTTTGATATATAGATAGCTAGATCCCTTTTGAATTCTTACATCTCATGGAATGTTTTGGAGAGAGAGGATGTCTGAGGATAAGGATCGATCTAAGACTTTTAGAACAACAACCAAGTCATATGACCCACTAGCGCGCGCTCTCTCTCTCTCTCTCTCTCTCTCTCTCTCTCTCTCTCTCCTCTCTCTCTCTCTCTCTCTCTCTCTCTCTCTCTCACTCTCTCTCTCTCTCTCTCTCTCTCTCTCTCTCTCTCTCTCTCTCTCTCTCTCTCTCTCTCTCTCTCTCTCTCTCTCTCTCTCTCTCTCTCTCTCTCTCTCTCTCTCTCTCTCCTCCTCTCTCTCTCTCTCTCTCTCTCTTTCGCTCCTCTCTCTCTCTCTCTCTCTCTCGCTCCTCTCTCTCTCTCTCTCTCTCTCTCTCTCGCTCCTCTCTCTCTCTCTCTCTCTCTCTCTCTCTCTCTCTCTCTCTCTCTCTCTCTCTCTCTCTCTCTCTCTCTCTCTCTCTCTCTCTCTCTCTCTCTCTCTCTCTCTCTCTCTCTCTCTCTCTCTCTCTCTCTCTCTCTCTCTCTCTCTCTCTCTCTCTCTCCTGGACCTTCCTTAACTCCTCCTCTCCATCCTCCCTCACTCCATCTTCCCTCCCTCCACTACCTTCACACCTCAGCCTTCCCTCCCTCCATCCCTCCATTCTCCCTCTTATTGGCCCTACCTCCATTATTCATAAAGCTACCTCCAGCTTTCCTCCATCCTTTCCTCTTCCTACCTCCATTTCCTCACCCCGATTCTCCCCCTCAATTCAGCCCTCCATTCTACCCTCCCAATACTCCTCCACTTTCCAGCTTCATCCATTCCGTATGCCCTACTCTACCTACTGTAATAAATCCACCCTTCAATCTACCCACCCTCACCAATCCACCTTCCCTCCACCCTCATCAATCCACCTTCCCCCACCCTCCACTTCCCTAACACACTACCTTCCCTCCGTTTGTCTTCCCTCCACCCAGCCCCTTCTTCCTCCGACTTACCCCTCCACCTTTCTTCAGATTCTCCACTTTTCCTCCACTTACTCCCCTCCCCACTCCATCTACCACCGCCTCGCAAGATCCTCTATCCATCTATCTTCCCCACGTCCTTCCATTCCCTTCAATCATCTTCCCTCCATTTATCCATGACACCCCTGTAATCCAACTCTCATTGCGTGTTTCATCTCCATCTCTACGTTCCCCTCCCATCCCTCCACACTCCTCTAATTCCTCCTCTTCTTCCTCCTCTTCTTCCTCCTCTTCCTCCTCTTCTTCCTCCTCTTCTTCCTCCTCTTCCTCCTCTTCTTCCTCCTCTTCTTCCTCCTCTTCTTTCACCTCTTCTTCTTCCTCTTCTTCCTCCTCTTCTTTCACCTCTTCTTTCCCCTCTTCTTCCTCCTCTTCTTCCACCTCTTCTTTTCCCTCTTCTTCCACCTCTTCTTCCTCCTCTTCTTCCTCCTCTTCTTCCTCCTCTTCTTCCTCCTCTTCTTCCTCCTCTTCTTCCTCCTCTTCTTCCTCCTCTTCTTCCTCCTCTTCCCTTACCTTTCCACCCGTCAACTTTTACCTTTTCCATCCTACATTTTCCCTTCATAATTCCATTCTATTTTCCCTCCCATTCCCTCCATATTAACGTCACTATTCTCTTTCCTCTATCAAATCACCTCCATTTTTTCTTTAATGCTTTCTACTTTCCCCTCCAACCCTCTACATCGTTCCTCCATTCCCCTCTACCCTCACTCCCATCAATTTACCTTCCTTCCATCTCTTCTCGCCTTCCTTTCAATTCCTTCTATTTTCCCTAAAGTTGTCCGTATCTTCCCTCTATTGCTCTTCTTTGTATCAGTTCCTCCACATTCTCTCCACCTCCTCTCACGCTCCCTCCACCTCTCCTCCCTTCCTCCACCCCCCTCCACATTCTATCGTGTGACTTTCTCATTCCTTTTCCACTCCGTCCACTTTCGATCCACTTTCTCTCCACCTTCCCCCCACCCCACCACCCTCGTCCACTCTCATCACCTTCCCTCCGTCGCTCTCGGATTTCTCCTCGCTACTACTCTCTCTCTCGTCAGCCGGACGTTGCTGCCTGCCCACGTCATCAGAGGTAATGGTCTGTGACGTCATAACCTGGTCAGCAACCTGGCTCGGAGACCCAATTTTCTCTATGGTTAATTGTGTGCGTGGATGAGAGAGAGAGAGAGAGAGAGAGAGAGAGAGAGAGAGAGAGAGAGAGAGGGAGAGAGGGAGAGGAGGGAAGGAGGGAGAGAGAGATAAAGAGAGAGAGGAGGAAGGAAGAGAGAGGGAGAGAGAAACGAGAGAAAAGAGCGAGAGAGAGAGAGAGAGAGAGAGAGAGAGAGAAACACATCAAAGAAAAAAAAGAGGCCATAAAACGGGTCTGACATAGAGATAGGGAGGGAAGGCAGAGGGAAGGAGAGAGAGAGAGGAAGCGAGAGAGAGAGAAAGGGGAAGGGCGAAAGAGAGGGATGAGGAAAGGGAAGGAAAGGGCAGGGAGGACAGGAAGGAAGGAGGGTGAAGGTAAATGAAAGGGAGGAAAGGGAGAGAGGGAAAGGAAGAGAGAAAGAGAGAGGGAAAGAGAGGAACGGGGACGGGATGGGGTGAGGAAAGAGAGTGGAAAGAGAGTGGTATGGTGAGTGAGGGAGAGGGAAGGGAGTAAGGTGAAGAGAAAGGAGGAGGAGAGGAGGGAAGAAGGGGATAGAGGAGGAGGAGGAGGAGGAGAGGGAGGTAGAAAAGGGGGGAGGAAGAGGAGGAAGAAGAGGAGCCGATAGTGGGGGGGGGTAATTAACAAGTCAGGAGTTGCGTAATCGTCGCAAACTATCAACACAACAAAGTGTTTACCCAAGGATGCTCAGCTTGAAACGAAGATGAAGAGGAGAAGAGTGATGAGAAGTAGGAGGAGGAGAAGAAGGAGGAGGAGGAGGAGGAGGAAGAGAAGAGGGAAGAGGAGGAGAGGGATAACAAGTAGAAGGAGGAGGAGGAAAAGGAGGAGGAGTAGGAGAAGGAGGAGGAGTAGGAGAAGGAGGAGGAGGAGGAGAAGGGGGAAGAGGAGGAGAGGGAGGACAAGTAGGAGGAGGAGAAGGAGGAGGAGGAGGAAGAGAAGAGGGAAGAGGAGGAGAGGGATAACAAGTAGAAGGAGGAGGAGGAAAAGGAGGAGGAGTAGGAGGAGGAGAAGGGGGAAGAGGAGGAGAGGGAGGACAAGTAGGAGGAGGAGAAGGAGGAGGAGGAAAAGGAGGAGGAGGAAGAGGAGGAGGACAAAAGGTGGACAATGTGGAAGAGCAGTGGAAAGATAACAAAGAGGACTTGGGGGCAAAAACTGAATGAAGATTTTGGGTCACACAGACTTTACGATCCTTGCAAGGTGGTCATCCTCAGTTGAAACCTCTTTGGTGGGGCTTGAAACATTTCAATCATCTGGTAATGGGTTTTTTTTTTTTTTTTTTTTTTTTTTTTTTTTGAAATTTATTTCTTTTTCCTGATAGATTTTTTTTCCTTCAAGTATATATTGATTTATTGGACTAGCAATTTATTCTTCTTTCTCAATCTCACAGATTAATTTCTTCTATCTAATAAGATTTATGTATTTCGTAAAAAATTAAATTTTACTTAATATTCTTTACTCGTACTTAGTAATTTTACTTCTTCTCGACCAGAACGAATTATGAAAATATAATCCATGAGATTGAATTTTTTAAGAATATATATCTTTCTTCCATGGAGTTTCTTCTTAACTAAATAGAATTATACATCATCATCCAGAATTAAGTTTTTAAGCATAATAATGTGTCTGTTCAGTGAAACATCAACCGTCATCTAAGGAACCACTCACAACTGAATAAAAGCTTCTGATTCAACCTAGCACATAATATGAGAAGTGTGCCACAGAATAAGACTCATAAAACTGAAAAAATACCGAAAAAGGATAATTCAATATGAATATTTTAGACGCGGCTATGATCTTGTTCTCAGCCACCTGCCATTGCAGGAGTCTCATCCTAGACTCTTCTGGCGAAGGTAATAAAAAAACCACGGAAGGTTTCTGAAAAAGAAAAAAAAATTGTCTGAGAGAGAGAGAGAGAGAGAGAGAAAGAGAGAGAGAGAGAGAGAGAGAGAGAGAGAGAGAGAGAGAGAGAGAGAGCGTAGATGTCGCGGCATCCCAAGAGGGAATCTTTGATGAAGAAGTCACGGAATTTTCTTGAGGTTCATGTCTTGGCTAAGACAGACCTGGGCTCGGTAACATTTGATTTTTCGTAGCACTGTGTAGTCCTTGCATAATACCTATTTTTTTTTCATAGTCCTCTTCAGTCCATTTTTCTTATATCAGTGCACTTCTTTGATATTTTATGCACCCCTGCACCGTCTCATTTTCTTCAGTAGTCCTGTGTAATCTTTGTTTTTCGTAGCTGCGTGATATCTTTTCTTAGCCTTGTATAATCTTTGTTTTTCGTAGGCATGCATAAACTTTTGTTTTTTTCGTAGACTTGCATAGTCTTTGTTGTTATTTGTTCATAATTTTGGTGTTTTATAATTAGGTAATCTTTGTTTTTCGTAGTAGCGTTATATCTTCTCTTAGCCTTGTGTAATCTTTGTTTTTCGTAAGCATGCAAAAACCTTTGTTTTTTTTCGTAGACTTGCATAGTCTTTGTTGTTATCTGTTCATAATTTTGGATTTTCGTAATTATGTAATCTTCTTTTTTACTAATTTTATGCATTATCTGTTTCTCGTTGCATTTCGAAATCATTATTTCTGTCTTTTATCTACTCACTTTTTTAAATTTGTTTTATTGTGCGTTTTCGTTTTCTATTCTTTTTTATTGTTTTACGTTTTTTATGTGTTCATTCCTTTGTTTCTTTATCATTAGTTTTTTTTTTGTGATAATCTTAAATCTACAATATCTGTTTTCCGTTGTATACAGGACATAGTATACAGGACTCAAACCATAGGGAGATTTAGAAGTGAATAATACTAAGAGGACCTTAAACAACACCATCCACGTTATAAAGAAGGTCTTCATCAAGACTTCTTAAATGCAATGAAAATTTTCATATATTTTATTCTAGATGCCGATAGTTGATTTTAATCGTCTGAAATGTAAGCTCTACTCTGAGAGAAATATCGATGCAATGTTCAGAGGAAAAGACATGAGGTACGCCATCTTGTTCACCGTTTTCTTTCCGGGTGAGCCGAGTGATTTTTATCATTTTCTGTGGTTTCCTCTCGGTAGTCCTTAAGCTTCAGCTTAATTTGCTTAACCTCTTTGCTCACTGGTAGTCATTTTTTCTTTTATTCTGGCTATTATCAGCTTATCTTATTCATTTCCGTGGCTCCTTCTTAGTAAAAAAGGGATCAAGGACAGTTTAGATTGGCCCTTTTGTCGTCAAATGGTATTTCTTTCTCTCTTTCTTGACTGACACTAGACTCTGCTATTTCGTTGCACCCCCCTCCTCCTCCCCCACCCCCTCCTCCTCCCCCACCCCCTCCTCCTCCCCCACCCCCTCCTCCTCCCCCACCCACCCCCCATCACCCCCCACCCTTAGTAAGAAAGGAATCAAGGACAGTTTAGATTGGCCTCTTCGTTGCCAAATGGCTTCTCTCTCTCTCTCTATCTCTCTCTCTCTCTCTCTCTCTCTCTCTCTCTCTCTCTCTCTCTCTCTCTCTCTCTCTCTCTCTCTTTCTCTCTCTCTCTCTCTCTCTCTCTCTCTCTCTCTCTCTCTCTCTCTCTCTCTCTCTCTCTCTCTCTCTCTCTCTCTCTCTCTCTCTCTCTCTCTCTCTCTCTCTCTCTCTCTCTCTCTCTCTCTCTCTCTCTCTCTCTATCCTCTCCCATTTCGTGGCATCCCTCCCTCCCCACTCCTTCACCTCCTCCCTCCACCTCGATGGTAACGAAGTGATGCTTTTGGTCTTGTTCGAAGTTCTTGAGTCGAGGAGAACCAGGTATCTGGTAGTGTTTACCAGCTGTTGACCTAAGCTCACCTCTCATTTGCATCCAGACAAGGTGGTTAGCAAACACCGCCACCTGTTGACAAAAAGCCTTTGACTTCGGGGGAAGTGGGAAGGGGGGAAAGGGCGGGGGCGGGGGAAATGTCCCAATCAAGAGGGTCTGGCCTGGAGGGCGAGATGGAAACCCTAGTTATTATTGGATCTGAGGTCATTTGGGCTTTGGTAGGGCTCACAAACAAAATTAATCTACCCAGAAGAAAACGTTGATATATTTCTAAAATCGGCTACCTCTCTTCTTCCGTTTTCTGTTGCTCTTTTTAAGTCTCTCTTTTACCATGGCAATATTGATTCGGGGCTATTAACAAGGGTGATGCAAACAAGGTCATCATATTAAGACAACATGGTAGGACTCGCAGTAATGGATTTAAACTGGACAAATTTAGATTTAAGAAGGAAATGGGCAGGAGTTGGTTTACTAATAGGGGTGGTCAACAAATGGAATAGACTTAGTAACCATGTAGTGAGCGCTGAAACTATCAGTTGTTTTAAGAAACGGTTAAACAACTTCATGGGTGGGGATGACATGTGGTGATGGATATGGAACTGCCTAGTGTAAGCCTTATGGTCTCTTGCAATCTCCTTCATTCTTATGTTCTTACGTTCGGAAATGCTGGTTATCGGTGACGAAATGGGATTGTATGATCATCCATTACCTTCGCATCCAATTACTGCCATGGTGGTCATTAACTTTTTTTCTTCACGCCCCCCCCACCCCCTCCCTCACCCACCCTAATTTTCACTCCTCGAACACCTAACCACAAGCCCTTGACGCCCTAAATCCTATACCTCGTCTCCCACTTTTCCTTCTTCTATCTCCCTTATTTTAAGCTCCCATCTCCCATGCCCCCGTCCATGTCCAGCTCAACATCTTCAGAAAAATGACATTCTTCGTGTATTCTGACTAATATCAGATAATTTTTGTCTGCTTAACGAGCGTCACCGTAATGAACGTTTTAGGATTATCTTAACCAATCTCTTCGCGACGATGCTGTCGTCTTTGGGTTTTATTTTGGTTAGCGTCAGACGACCAGTAGGGAGACCCAGGTACAGATGGATGGATGGAGTAAAGAAGGACGTGGAGAGGGTGGCACCAAGAGAGGACTAGAAGGAGTTGGCAGAGTATAGAACCATCTGGAGAGGCATAGTGAAAGCGGTGAAGGGCCGTCCGGCCTGACAACCAACAGAGTGCCAGAGAGAGAGTAGCGTCAGACAAAGAGGTAAGGGCCTGGAAGTCGCTTGTAGTCGGTAATAAGATGAATAGCTAAATCAATAGATTGAAAGATAGATATATTACAACACACACTCAATAGTCCCCAGTACATAGATTTCCATCTTATCAACCACATTAACTTTTTTTCCATTTCAAATCCTCGCATAGGTTTTGTGTCGCCGACCGATCGCTTGATTTTCGGTCGAAGGTGGTCAGAAACAGGTTTGGTGTGATTGAGGCTTAACTTGCCTTGAGATCTGACCATCAGAGTCTCAATGGGACTTCCCTGGTGGTTTCCACAAACTACCACAACATATCCGGGGTGGAGGACTTCTCACCAGTACTCAAGAGGGCGATCTATTTTCCAGAGCTGGGTGCGTTCCTGTGTGCGTTTCCATGTGCGGTCCTCGGTGCGTTTTGCTTTAGTTTGGCCGGGGTTAGCGTTCCCAAGCTATTCAAACAATATAGGTGCCTGTATAGTACGTGACCTACCTTTTGGATGTGGCCTTCGAAATTTTTCTTTGGTATAGTATGTGGCCTACAGGATTTCTATTTCGTTATGAACCTGTTTCTAAGCTTTAATAGTTTCGGAGCGCTAACCGCGGCCTTACTAAAGAGGAACGCACCTAGGAACGCACGGAAGAACGCGCCCAGCTCTACTATTTTCTCCGTAGCCCTGGGCTAACTATCACCAACAATAACGACAGTAAAAAAATCGAGATCAGAAGAAGTAACAGCAATATTAAGAGGAACAGCTACAGCAATAAATGAATGAACAAATGAATAAATAAATAAATAGATAAATAGATAAATAAATAAATAAATAAATAAATAAATAAATAAATAAATAAATAAATAAATTTGAAGGAGACTGCAAGAGACCATAAGGCCTATACTAGGCAGTTCCATGTCCATGACCACCTGCCATACCCACCCATAAAGTTGTCTAACCGTTTCTTAAAACAACTGATAATTTCAACGCTCACTACATGGTTACTAAGTCTATTCCATTCGTTGACCACTCTATTAGTAAACAAATTCTTGCCTATTTCCTTCTTAAATCTAAATTTGTCCAATCTAAACCCATCACTGCGAGTCCTGCCCTGTTGTCTTAATATGATGACCTTGCAGCAATAACAATAACAGCAACAACAACAACAACAACAGCATCAAGACCATTAACACCACCAATCACAACAATAATAACAATTACTTCTACAACGACTACATCTACATTTGCATGAGACATAGACTCAATCTCCCTCCCCCCCCATGTCGTAATCAACTCCTCTACTTATCCCTTCTTCCCTCTCTCATCTACTCCCTCTCAACTTCCCGTTTTCTTCCTCCAAATTTAGATCTTCGGTCTAGGGAAAGCCTGCACAGCAAAGAATATATCACAAAAATAAGGAGCTTCGCCAAACGTGTAGTTAATGAATGGAATAAACTTCGTGCAGAGGCATTGCAATGTCGTTCAGTTCAAAGCTTTAAAATTCGTCTAGATAAACATCTAAGCAAGATGCTGTAATGACTGCCATCTATTTCATATTATTTGTTTATTTGTTTGTTATTATTTGTCTGTTTGTTTATTATTTGCTCGATTTTTGTTTATTATTGTTATTATTTATCTGTCAATTTATTATTATTTACTATTTACCTGTTTGTTTATTATTTAACTATACCTATGCATTTATTTATTATATCTATATTATTATAATTTTTATTTATATTTTTTTTATTTCTCATTATTATATTTTTTTCGCATCCGACCTAGTTATGTACCAAAAGGTCTCCTTTCGGCATGATCCGCCTTTGTAATCCTTTGTAATCCTTTGTAGTTTCACACTGTTACTTATTCTGGGTATTGTAACTCCAAGAAAGTATGTGGTGTGTGTGTTTCACCACGGTTTTGAATCACGTGTTGGACTCGTGATCAACAGCTATTACCTTCCAGGATGAGAGTTTAGAGCTCATATATGGCTCGATCTATGGGTAATGTTGTGATCTTACACACACACTCAAAAAAAAAAAAAAACTAACTTTGCCCACCAGAGTTGAAGTGCTAGCTCGCAGTGCAACGATACTAGAATTGTCAGACCTGGGTGGGATTCATATTAGCAATCAGGAGCGCTACCACTGCACCGCCAAGCCGCGTGTGTGTGTGTGAGTGTGTGTGTGTGTGTGTGTGTGTGTGTGTGTGTGTGTGTGTGTGTGTGTGTGTGTGTGTGTGTGTGTGTGTGTGTGTGTGTGTGTGTGTGTGTGTGTGTGTGTGTGTGTGTGTGTGTGTGTGTGTGTGTGTGTGTGTGTGTATCCACATACTTAGAACCAAAAATTCCAAAAATGGACAAAAAAAAATTATGTCTTTGAGAATCTTTCCAGAAAGCATAGGACAGAGAACATAATCATTCGAATGATGAAATACGTCACTCTTCCTCTTCTGAAGCCATCTACTACCCTACATCAGCGTGACGTTGTCTCTAGAAATAGAAACACAAGTAAAATATCGTCGGCGAATTACAATCTCGTCCTACCTAACCAACCCCCGTCTTCCCCCATCTTCCCTCATGCTCCCCCGTCCTCCTCTTCGACCGAGGTGGTGGGCTGTAGAAAGGCCTCAAAGGAAGAAAGAATGAAGAAAGTTGAGAACGAAGAGTCTCCGTCGTCCGCGTCGTCTTCGCCTAACAAGCCAAGTCTACCGTGAAGAGTCTTGGCAGCCTCCATCAAACTACCTTCGTCGTCTTCCCCAGCAGCAGCTTCCTCTACAGCCAACTTCCCTTCCCACTCACTACCACCACCACCCTACCCGCTCGCCCAAAGCCATCTTTCCTCTCTTCTTCTCTTCCACAGCTTCCTCTGCCTCCTCCTCCTCCCCTCCTCCTCCTCCCCTCCTCCTCCTCCCCTCCTCCTCCTCCCCTCCTCCTCCTCCCCTCCTCCTCCTCCTCTTCCTCTTCCTCCTCCTCCTCGCGTTTTTGGCATTTATATTCCAGAGGGCTTTCGTGTTTTTTTCTTTCTTTTTTTATTTTTTGAGTGTTGTTTTCTTCGAAAGGATGACCCGGTGACCACAAGCGACAAGACACCCGAATTTGTGTCTACAACCTTCAACTTGGTGGCAGAATCTTCCTCTTCTGCTCAGCCCCAGATGATTTTATTCATCTGAGGGTGGGACCCATGCATAGGCTTCCTACGTTTATATCATGACAATTGCCACGTGACTATTCAGCTTCAGATAGTGAAGAGCTAGATAAATGAAGAGATAATTCAATGGATTAATGAAATAAGAAATTAGATCAGCTTTTTGGTAGGACGTGGTGCTGCCTGGAATTGACTAATTTGTTTGCACTGTGGTTGTTTTCGTCCTGACGTCGAGTTGTTTACTTCGGTTCGGGTCGTTCCATTATTCTGCTGTGCGGGGCGTTACCCACTCCCGTGTTTTTGGCAACTCGGGAATAAATCTCCAAAGTTCGTTTCATCTCGTTGTTCATATATTTAGATTTTTTTTTTTTTTTTTTTTTTTACATCTCGTTGTTCGTTCCATTTCGTTGTTCATATATCTAGATTTTTTTCTTCTTCTTTTTTTTTCTTTTTTTTTTTTTTTTAGTGTTG
>NC_134806.1:20453357-20458357 GCF_046742065.1 Oratosquilla oratoria
GTGTGTGTGTGTGTGTGTGTGTGTGTGTGTGTGTGTGTGTGTGTGTGTGTGTGTGTGTGTGTGTGTGTGTGTGTGTGTGTGTGTGTGTGTGTGTGTGTGTGTGTGTGTGTGTGTGTGTGTGCGTGTGTCACTATTTTCGTTCAATTGGTTAAGCTCGTACTATATAATAGAATGAATAGATGGAAGTGAAAGCTATTGCATAGAACTATGTGTTAATTAATTTCTTGTACAGTCTTATTGGATGCTTTTATTTTTATAAATATTTATTTATTTATACTAGAATTGTTTGTGTTTTCTATATATTCATAGTGATATCCTCTATTTCCTTCCCCGTAGTTGAAAATTGGTATCTAGTAAACATCTCTAAGCTCATTTCTATTTCCTTTGTAATTTTGTCATTTGCTTTCTTGTAGTCTGTTATTGTTGATTTTTTAGGGGGTAGAAAACGGAGGGAGGGTTGTGCACTTAATTTTTTCTTTCAAGTTCTTTGCCAATTCTTATTAGAAGGTCATCTAAGGAGAGGTCATGGATGATTCTCTATGTTGTTTGTGGTTAGAGAAGATGAACTAATAACGCTAATACACAAAGATACACCTTTTTCCAGCAAAAAAAAATAAAATAAAATAAAAAAATAAATAAAAATGAAAATAAAAAATAAAAGATAAACAATTACAAACAGAAATAATCACAATACAAACAAATAAAAACAACATGTAATCTCACAAATATCTGTCTACCATCCTCCACATCAGCATCTAATCCTCTCATAGGGAAAGATGACGTGAATGCACGATCTACAATCAACAGAACAAACAGGAACATCACTTCAACCTAACATACAGCAATCACTCTCCAACAGAGATGGGCGCGTTCTTTTGTGCGTTACTAGGTGCGCTCCTCGGTGCGTTCCGCTTTAGTTTGGCCGGGGTTAGCGTTCCCAAACTATTAAAGCAATGTAGGTGCCGGTATAGTATGTGGCCTACCGAACTTTTCTTTCGGTATGAACCTGTCTCTTAAGCTTTAATTGCTTAGGAGCGCTAACCGCGGCCAAACTAAAGCGGAACGCACTGTGGAACGCATATAGAAACGCGCCCAGCTCTGCTCTCCAAAATTCAACAAACAGCATCCCCATACGCAATACACTCATCCTCCACTTTCCGATAAAGACCTAAAAGCCGGGATTATCTTTAATACCTTTGTTCTGGTTAACCTTAGGAATTGTTGTTCAGATTACAAGTCTCTAAGCATTGGAGGCTGGTAACTAAACTATATTTCATAATATCCTTGTTGTATGAAAATTATTTCAATTCAGTATGGAATATAGAATTTTGAATTCTGTTAAGAAAACAAATATTTCATAAAATGCAAGTGCGAATGCATCAAAGTATAGTGAGAATAACGGTGGTATTCTAAAAAAAATAATAATAAAAAAGATTATATAAATCTTACATAAATTCTTGGAAGGGAAATATCTATATAAGGATTTTATTTTTAAGAAAGCACTTTAAGATTTTTGCGGTGGTGTTCTTAAATAAAAAAGATCTTTCCATATATAGATATTTCCCTTCCAAGTATTTATATTTCTTTAAAGAATTCCGCCGTAAGATTCTTACGGTGGCATTCTTAAAAAAATCTTTCCTTATATAAATCTTTCCCTTCCAGGGACTTATATAAGATTTATGTAAGGAAAGATCTTTTTAAAGAATACCACTGTAAGATTCTTACGGTGGTATTCTTAAAAAAATCTTTCCTTATATAAAACCTTCCCTTCCAAAGATTTATATAAGATTTATAAAAGGAAAGATCTTTAAAGAATACCACTGTAAGATTCTTACGGTGGTATTCTTAAAAAAATCTTTCCTTATATAAATCCTTCCTTTCCAAGGACTTATATAAGATTTATACAAGGAAAGATTTGTTTAAGAATACCAACCGTAAGATTCTTACGGTAGTATTCTTAAAAAAAATCTTTCCTTATATAAAACCTTCCCTTCCAAAGATTTATATAAGATTTATAAAAGGAAAGATTTTTTTAAGAATACCAACCGTAAGATTCTTACGGTAGTATTCTTAAAAAAATCTTTCCTTGTATAAAACCTTCCCTTCCAAAGATTTATATAAGATTTATATAAGGAAAGATTTTTTTTTATAAGAATACCACCGTTTGCATTTTCCATTATCTATTCACGCCAAATTATTTCATTCAGCTAAAGAAATCCTCAACCAAGTCCAGGACTGAACCTATTCATCCCAGTGGTCGCCCTGTCAGCTGAATAAAGTCCACAGGCTTTAACATTAATTAAATCTCTAAAACCTAACACGGACACTAATGGTTTAATTAGAAAAATCATAAACAACTTGTGTATGGTTTTAATTACAAACTATTCCAGAAATGTCTAAACACTAATCATTTTTAATCGTCAGGTATTTATAAAGTTACCTTATCTTAAAAGAAAAAATGTATATAGATTTTTTTTTGTCCTGCTAAAAAAGGGGGGAGGGTAGATTACACGGGAGCAGCCAATAACGAATTTTGCTCACACGCGTCAGTTACGATATCGATTCAAACTACGTGAGACCGTTATTATATCCAACGGCTGATGGTGATTTTGATTTGTCCTGGCAGTCCGTGCACGTTGTGTACAGGTAACGGGATTAAATCTACTTCGATTAAGAATATATTAGTTAAACTCCTTGTTGGAGTGAAGCCAAAAGATGGGGAGTTGGCAAGAACAAAATATCCAAAGAATTTTTTTTTTTTTTTTTTTTTTTTTTTAGAATATATCAATCAATTAATCTCCTTGCTAGAATGAACCTAAAATATGAATAGAATCACCGAGAAGTTAGAAAGAATAAATTCTCCAAAGAAGTCCATTAGCTTTTAATAATTTAAAAAGTTTAGTCTAATTACTGTAAGACAATTTTAATCACTTTAGGAAAGAACCTGTGTTCATGTGGTATAGGGACACACTTCTCGAATGATGATACCAGATTACCGAAAAGAAAATATCCTTGTGTATATTGTTCAGATATTAATTGTTTTATATCGTTTCCTCTAGATTAGGGGATCTCATCTAGGGTGAATAGGCTCCTAGAAGGCCCTACATGTTCACAAATGGAAATAAAAATATACAAAAAAAAATAGTGGGAGTTTCTGAGAATACAGAAACGCGTTCGAACTGACTTCCGTCAGGCATATTCGTGACCGTTACGCCGGCCACACACGTGCAGTTTAAACTGACAGTTACAACTGTTCAGTTATAACTGTCAGTTGAAACTGCACGTGTGTGGGTATCTTAGTGTTTCAACTGACAGTTACAACTGTTCAGTTATAACTGTCAGTTAAAACTGCACGTGTATGGGCATCTCAGTGATACTGAGATACCCACACACGTGCAGTTTCAACTGACAGTTATAACTGAACAGTTGTAACTGTCAGTTTAGACTGCACGTGTGTGGCCGGCCTTAGGGTCACTGAGTCGCCGGCTCTTTCGACCTCGACCAACTTCGAAAAACCGAAAAGCTCTCGACTTTCTTCGCCGCTCGGTAGGGAAATGTATACCTCCCATGTGCGTTCGAGTTTGCGCGCAAGCGCTCCTGTCCCAGTATCATTTCCAGGATACATTTCCAGGCAAACAAGGAGAGAAGTAAAATGCAGATGCTCTGGAAGGTGTGAAGGAAATGCTGTAATTCTGTCACGGCCTGGACTTCGTATATTGGATAAGAGTAATGCTAGAAAACAACTCTTTATTTTCTTGCTTCCTATTTTTTTGTTCTTTCTAACTTTCCAGTCCAGAGCTGGCCAGACTGAGCCCAGAGCGGTTTCACGAACCTCATTTAGCTAAGTACCCAGCCGACTCGAGTTTGTGGCACCTCACGGAAGAAAACACCGAATTTCAGAATTTGAAATTATGACTGACATCAAGAGAATATCAGGCTGAACTCTTTTGTACTGAGAAAATGCATTCGGAGGAATACGTTTAGCATTTGCAAGGCTCTGATGGAATAATATTAATTCGAAATTTGGTAGCTAATGGGAAATGTTATTAACAGGGCTATGAATATGTGCTATCGTGTTTGCCTGGGCTGTTAATTCCGAGGGTCTTAATGTATTAATGTTTCATGCGAGTATTCGAATATTTATACATACATACAACACATGCATACATACATATACACCATACATTTTTACATGCTTACATACATACATACATATATACATACATACATACATACATACATACATACATACATACATACATACATACATACATACATACATACATACATACATACATACATACATACATACATACATACATACATACATACATACATACATACATACATACATACTCGTACATACATACATACATCATACATACATATATACATACATGCGAGTATTCGAATATTTATACATACATACAACACATGCATACATACATATACACCATACATTTTTACATGCTTACATACATACATACATATATACATACATACATACATACATACATACATACATACATACATACATACATACATACATACATACATACTCGTACATACATACATACATCATACATACATACATACATATATACATACATACACATATACATACACGCAAGCATACACGCATACATACATATATACATACATACACATATACATACACGCATCCATACACGCATACATACATACATACATACATACATACATACATACATACATACATACATACATACATACATGCATACATACATACATACATACATACATACATACATACATACGTACATACATACATACATACATACATACATACATACATACATACATACATACATTCATACATACATACATACATACATACATACATACATACATACATACATACATACATACATACATACATACATACATTCATACATACATACATACATACATACATACATACATACATACATACATACATACATACATACATACATATAGAC
>NC_134806.1:20460857-20490857 GCF_046742065.1 Oratosquilla oratoria
ATGATGACAGTAAGCATCATAACGAGACGGACGCAAACGACGAAAGGGAATACAAATATTAATATGAGAGTTCAGGTGAGCGAGTCTACCAAGGTACTCGTACCAGCGTCAAGATGATCAGTGGATCTTAAAGTTTTTCAGATCAGTTCCAAGTCAGCCTAATACCCACTGTCCAACATTATTACCTCACTGCTCCTGACTTTTAACTTTTAATTTATTGTAAAAAGAGAGAGAGAGAGAGAGAGAGAGAGAGAGAGAGAGAGAGAGAGAGAGAGAGAGAGAGAGAGAGAGAGAGAACAGGACGGCTATGAACAAACAGCTGATTCCTAGAGACTTTTTATTTTTTATTTTCAGTAAATAAATCAGTAGAGTAAAATTCTTGCACGTCTCATTAACTTAATATTTCCTAAGAAACCTTTTTGGATACCCTAAAGAAACGGTTTCGATGTCCCTTGGGGTATTGAGGCACTTATCTAAAAACAACTGTGGTAGATGAATGAAGTCTCTGTGTTGCCGGCTAATATGAATAGGAGATCAGTCATCGGTTGTCATTTCTTGTATGAAACAAAGTGTTAAATGTTAAACAAAATGTTAGAAAAGAGTAATGTCGTAGCACATTAGTGAGATAAGACTTGTCTTCCACTATCGGAAATTTGAAATAAATAGATCCGTATTTTTCGACCACATTCCGTGGTCCTCTTCAGCCGTAGAGGACCATAGAAAATGGTCGAAAAATACGGATATGTTTATTTATAATATTATTTTCCAATTGTGGGAAACAAGGCTTAGGGTGTTAGAAACTGATAAAGACCTTAGACGTGATTTGATGATAGACTACCAGGTGGATAGAAGCGGAGGTAATTATTGAGAAAACATTTTTCTTCATCATGACGTAATTTACATATCTTCCATCAATGCCCAGACGATTTTATGAAGCTGAAAGGTTCACTCTTGAAGAAATGGGATATAGATCGATCAAGACTGTTATATTGTGGCTAATGAAACGAATTTGAATGGAATATCTAAATTAATCAGCACAACAAAGACTAGCGTACGGACACTTCGGAGGCAAAATCGAGACTGCCTTTGACGCCAAGCTTACTTCGCGCGGGAAAACATACACGTCCGCATGACAGTTCTTTCGCAAATTGGCACGTGTAACCCGATCAATACAACATTTTCAATAAATCTATATGAATTACATAAATTATCAGCACAACAAAGACTAGCGTACGGACACTTCGGAGGCAAAATCGAGACTGCCTTTGACGCCAAGCTTACTTCGCGCGGGAAAACATACACGTACGCATGACAGTTCTTTCGCAAATTGGCACGTGTAAACCGATCAATACAACATTTTCAATAAATCTATATGAATTACATATCATTTATATACAAAAAGGGAAGGCATGTATGACAATCGTACAATGCCATTTGCATGTATATACACCACAACAAGACCTCGTTTTGCATTATGGTCATCCCTCAGCTGAATTAAATCGTTTGACATTACTAAAAAGAGAATCTACAAAACACATCTAACCATACTTAATATTTCCTAAGTCTAATAAAACCTTATCATACCTCACTTATTCTTCCCACACCTTACCTAACCTAACCTAATCTAATAAACCTTAACATAGATTTGCCTATAACTAACCCAATATCGGACCTTAACCTAACCCAGTTTAACCTAACCTAATCTAATAAATCTTAACATAGATTTGCCTATAACTAACCCAATATCGGACCTTAACCTAACCCAGTTTAACTTAACCTAATCGAACCAAACCAAACCTAACTAAACCCAATGTAACCATACCTGCTCCAGTCTTGTGTAATGAAACCTAACCCAGACTAAACCATACCTTATTTCACGTCACTGTCTTCTTAATTAGGACCTGCAGGGAACTAATTAGGCCTTAATTAAGCTTGTCCGGGTTGCAGGGCGCTACAATTCTCCCATTCTCCTTTTGCTCGCGAGGGAAATGGCATAGCGACGAATAAAACATCCAACCGATGTTCGGATTAGAAAAATATATAATTTGCTATGGCAGAGAATAATCAAGACAAGCTTTCGTTTTTTCCATTGCCACGGAGAAGTCTTGAACCTAAATAAAATAGCCAGATCACAGCCAGGAAAAGAAAAAGTTCCAATCATTATAATTGAAGGGATCAATTAAACGCCAAATAATGTGTGTGTGTGTGTGTGTGTGTGTGTGTGTGTGTGTGTGTGTGTGTGTGTGTGTGTGTGTGTGTGTGTGTGTGTGTGTGTGTGTGTGTGTGTGTGTGTGTGTGTGTGTGTGTGTGTGTGTGTGTGTGTGTGTGTGTGTGTGTATGTGTATGTGTGTATGTGCGTGTGTATGTATGTGTGTGCGTTTATGTATATATATATATATATATATATATGTATACATATATATTTAATTTTTATTTTTTTATTTTTTCTTTACAGAAACCACAATGAAGTCAATAGAACGAAATCCTAAACGTTTTCGGGCATCAATAAATCTTCAGAGTACAAAAAGAAAAAAAACTGCGTTAGTCTTAATCTCTGCTTCAGTGATAGCCGAACTGTAAAGCTTCAATCTCGTTCTCAATTTCAATCTTAGTGACGTTTTCAATTTTGTTTCATTCTTAATTTCTTTTCGAGTCTCGTCCCTTGTCTCAGTTTCATTCTCAGTTTAAGTCCTATCCACAGCCCGAGACTCAATCTTGATCGTAGTCTCTGTCTAAATTTCAGTCAAAGTCTCAGTCTCAATCTCAATCTCAGTCTTAGTCTCAGTCACAGTTTCCGTTACGACCTCATTCTAAATCTTAGTCTTAGTGTTAGTCTTAGTCTTAGTCTTGGTCTTAATATTAGTCTTAGTCTTAGTCTTAATATTAGTCTTAGTCTTAGTCTTAATATTAGTCTTAGTCTTAGTTTTAGTCTTAGTCATAATCTTAATCTTACTATTAGTCTTAGTCTTAGTCATATTCTTAGTCTTAGTCTTAGTCTTAGTCCTAATCTTAGTCTTAGTCTTAGCCTTAGTCATATTCATGATCTTAGTCTTAATCTTAGTCTTGGTCTTATTCATAGTCTTAGTCTTAGTACTAGTATTAGTCTTTGTCTTAGTTTTAGTCTCGGTCTCAGTCTTAGTCTTAATGATATTCATAATTTGAGTCTTAGTCTTAGTCTTAATTTTAGTCTTGGTCTTAGCCTTAGTCTTAGTCTTAATCTTAGTCTTAATCCTAATCTTAGTCTAAGTCTTAGTCCTAATCGTAGTCTTAGTCTTAGTTTTAGTCTTAGTCTTAGTGGTTGTCTTAGTCTTAGCCTTGGTCTTAGTCTCAATCCTAGTCTTAATCTTAGTCTTAGTTTTAGTCATAGTCATAGTCTTAATCTCAGTCTTACCCTGAGTCTTATTCTTTGCTTTTTTCTTTGTCTTTAGCTATGTTTTTGTCTCTGTTTTGTCTTTGTCTTCGTCTTTGTTTTAGTTTTTGTCTTTGTTTTGTCTTTTTGTCGTTGTCTTAGTCATAGTCTTAGACCTAGGCATAATTTTGGTCTCAGTTTTAATCTAAGTTTTAGTTTGTGTCTTAGTCTTAATCTTAGTGTCAGTCGTAGTGTTAGTATTAATTTCAAGTTTCAATAGTCGACTCTCAAAACTCAGGTCTTAGATCTCAAGTTTCAAGTCTCAAGTTGCAAATATTAGGTCTCAAGTCTGAATTCTCAGCCTCAGTCTCATTCACATACTGATTCATACTCAATCTGAGCCCCGGTCTCAGTGTTCGATTTTTCTCAGTCTCATTCCCTGTCCCACTCTCAGTCTTAGTTTTAGTATAAATCCGGACCTGAAGCTCACTGTCAGAACGACGGAGGGAGCTTGAGTTGGTTTCTATGCGTCTTTGTCAAGAAAAGAAAAGACAAAGAAGATGGGAAATTAAGGCCCTTCCTGGATGGGGAAAGAGGAGGAGGAAGAAGAAGTGGTGGAGGAGGAGGAAGAGGGGGGCGTAGCGAAGGAGTGACGAGGAAAAACGAAGGTCGGGAAGTTAACAAGATATGAGAAAGCTACTAAGGAGGAGGAAGATAAGAAAAAGAATAAAGAATAAGAGAAAAAAAAAGTATTTAAGGAGGAGAAAAGATGAAGGAGGGGGAGTGGAGGATGAAAACGCAGAAATGAAGGAGCAACATCCGCAATAAAAGCTGGACTGAGGGAAGTAACTGATCAGAAAAAATTGTATTACATCGAAGGAAAAAGATAAATGTGGAATCAATTATTTTGCAATCAGGCGAATTGACCTGCGTGTACCTAGACTGAGGCGAGGAGACGGAGGAGGTGAGGGGAAGTGGCTGGAAAGGGAGTAGTGGGAGTTAGACAAGGGGTGATGCAAACAAGATCATCATATTAAAACAACAGGGCAGGACTCGCAGTAATGGTTATAAACTGGACAAATTTAGATCTAAAAAGGAATGTATTGGGGTGGCTAATGAGTGCGCAATTAAAGACGTAAAGTTTATATTTGGATACACACACAAAATTACACAAACACAAGGCCGTCTTCGATACTGACACCATGCTCTCCAATTCGCGCCAAAACAAAGGCGCGCATCGCATCTGCGATATACAACACAACCAAATCTTATAATATAAAATCATAATAACATAATATAAATAATACAATAAATAACAAAACAACAAAATACAATTCTACACCACACCAACACAGGAAATAGGCAAAAATTGGTTTACTAATAGGGTGGTCGACGAATGGAATAAACTTAGTAACCATGTAGTAAGCGCTGAAACTATCAGTTGTTTTAAGAAACGATTAGGCAACTTTATGGATAGGGATGACAGGTGGTGATGGATACGGAGCTGCCTAGTGTAGGCCTTATGGTCTCTTGCAGTCTCCTTCATTCTTATGTTATTTTCTTATGTAGATAATAGAAACAAGGAATGAAAGAAGGGATGTGGTAGCCGACTGGTGGGGTAAAGGGGAAAGAGATGGAAGGAAAGGAGAGAGGGAAGGATGGGATGGGGATAAAGAGGAGTAGGAAAAAGAGAATGAGAACGGAAAAGAGAGAGGTGGAGGAGAGAGGAGGAAGGAAGTGGACGAAAATGGTAAGGAACGGGCAAGGGAAGTAATGGAGAAGAACCGAAAGAGAAAATAAGGAAAGAAAATGAAAGGTGACGAATGAAATGAGTGAAGGCTGGGAGAATGGAAGAATTATTAATGGAGGAAAACAACCATTGGACTAGAATGAAGATGAGGAAGAAGTAGAGGGAGACAGGAGAGGAAGGAAATGCGAGGAAAGTAAGGTAGAATAGTAATAAATGAAAGTACAGGATATGAATGAAAAATGCCAAGGTGAGGAAGAGAGCGGGAATGGAGAGGGAGATGACAGATAGGGCTGATGAAAGATTATTTGTCTGGTTTGGACACATGGAAAAAACGAGTGAAGAAAGATTAGTAAAAGAGGTGTGGAAGGCAAAGGTAGAGGGGATGAATTTGAGGGGGACGGCCGAGGATGAGATGGATGGATGGGGTGTTGAGCAAGAGAGGAATGTCTGTTGAGCAAGGAAAGGGAGAAGGCTGGTGATAGGTGTGAGTGAAGAATGGTTGTATATAGGCGATACTGTTATGCAAGGAAAGGAAGGGGTAGGGTACTTATGTGTGAATGATACTTTAAAGTAACGCAAAGGGAGTTCTCCCTTTTTTTTGTATAAGAGGACGGAGAGGGGAAGGGTTGCCGATTAAGTGAAGCAGCCCTGCTGTGGATGTACTATGCCTTGCTACATTGTTTCTGACCCAGAGCAATGGGTGGGATACAGGTATGACCCGTCATCCATGAGAAGCTAAGATGAGAGAGAGGGAAGGGTGGTGGAGGGGAGTGGAATTGGTGGGAGTGGGTTTTGTACCTTTGACTTGGCTACCCTCCTTATAAGGGGGGGAAAGCTCTTGGTATATATATATATATATATATATATATATAGAGAGAGAGAGAGAGAGAGAGAGAGAGAGAGAGAGAGAGAGAGAGAGATGGATGGATGGATAGATAGATAGATAGATATAGAGATAGATAGATAGGATATGAGAATGATGTAAGAAAGAGGGAGGAGGGAAGAGGGGAGGATGAGAATGAGAGGAAGGAGAAAAGAAAAGAAAAGAAAGATGGAAAGAAAAGATTATAAGGCAGTGGTTAAGAAAAAGGCGTAAAGAGAGAGATTACAGGGAAGGGAAGCAAAAGTGGAATAAGAAAGGAAATAAGAAAATGGAAGAAAAATAGAGTAGAGATAGAGGAGGAAACAAAAGACGAAGAAAAGGATAAAGAGGGGAGGAGAGGGAGAGAAAAGGTGAAGGGAGAGAAGGTGATAAAAATAGGAGAAAGGAAAGAAGGAGAAAATAAAAGAATAAAAGGAGGAAATACAGGAAGACAGGATGGTAACGTGTAAGACGAGAGGAAGAATAGTGAGGTGAAGAGGAGATTATAGAAATGGATGAGTGGAGGTTTCAAAGAAGGATAGAAGATATCACAAGTAATAAACAATGAATAAATAGAGAGACAGAAATTAGGAAAGAAAAAGGAGATAAGTAAAAGAAAGCAAGATTTTAAAAAAGAAAACGTCTACTCTATGCATTAGGCTTGTGAATCCGATGCATTTTTTTACTTGGAAAAGATACTTCTTCACTCATAAATAGTTTGCTTCTAACGCTAAGGTTTCAATTAATTTCAGTTTTTCGTTTTTTTTTATATTTTTCTTTGTGTTCATATAAATAGAAAATGTTATATTCTCACTACGAGAAAGGCACTTTATCTCTCCATAAATACCATAAGCCAGCTAGAGTAATAAATAATAGCACCGTTTGCTCTACCTACTCAAAGAGCTTACTATAATCCTTTTGTGTTACTAACTATATACTGTATAATTAATGTCAGTCAACTTCCATTTATAATTTATCTAGTGCATTATCATTGTATTTTTGATACAAGTAATGTGGTGTATATATAGTTAGGGTTATCTTTCTTCTGTGTAACTGATAACATTTTATAAGATTAAGTTTGGTTGATTTTTTATTGCATTACAAGTTATACATTGTATGACTGATTTTGGGTAATATTTTATTTCCTAGGATTGGTAGGATACTATCGTGCTTTTGTAAAAAAAAAAAAAAAAAAAAAAAATGCTTCCATTGCATCATCTCTTACTCTTCTCCTCATCAGAGAAGTTTTGACTCTTTGAAACAGGCACCTACTCATGTGTGGTGGGGGGGTTTATTAACCTTCTGTGTGACAAGATCGTTTCTATAGTGGTGATGATTACCAAAAACATTGTCGTACATATTATCTTCTTCCTCTTGTTTATCCTTTCACTCCTCCTCCTCCTCCTCCTACTACTACTACTATACTACTACTACTACTACTACTACTACTACTACTACTACTACTATACTACTACTACTACTACTACTATACTACTACTACTACTACTACTACTACTACTACTACTACTACTATACTATACTACTACTACTACTCCTACTCCCCTCGCTGCTTCTGTACTCCATGACCCCACTACTCCCCTGCTGTCCCTACTCCTTCTCTTCCTCTTCCTGAAACTCCTTCCTACTCTTGCTGTCACTATCGTCGCCGATGCTCTTGATCCTGCTCTTTATCTTCCTCTTGATCTTTATCTTGATCTTGCTCTTGATCTTGCTCTTGGTCTTGCCTTTGTTGCTGCGGTTGTTGGTACTCTTGATGTTGTTTTCGTCGCTGTTGTCCGTTGCTGTTTCCGTCGTTGTTGTTTTTATTGCTGTTATTGTTGTCTGTTTGTTTTTTGTTCTTGTTGCTATTGCAGCTTATTTTGTTATTGTTGTTGTTGCTTCTGTGGCTGTCGTTTCACTTCTTGCTCCTCCTCCTCCTCCTCCTCCTCCTCCTCCTCCTCCTTCTACTCTTCTAATTTCCTTTTCCTCTTCCTTTTACCCTCTTCCTCATTTTCCTCTCCTTCCTCATCATCCTCTTCATTCCCTTTCCTTTTCCTCTTCCTCTTCCTCTTTATTCTCCTCTACCTCCTCTTTATCTTCCTCCTCTTCTTTCTACTCTTCCTCCTCTTCTTTCTACTCTTCCTCCTCTTCTTTCTACTCTTCCTCCTCTTCTTTCTACTCTTCCTCCTCTTCTTTCTACTCTTCCTCCTCTTCTTTCTACTCTTCCTCCTCTTCGTTTTCTTCTTCTCCCTCCTCCTCCTTCTCCTTGTCCTCCTCTTTCCTCCTTCTCCTTGCCCTCCTCTTTCCTCCTTCCCTACCTCCTTCTCATCCTCCTCGACATTATCGTCATCGGTACCTTTATCGTCATCTTTTTCGTCACTATTTCGTCATCGTCACCACTCACACTCACACTCACACTCCATCTCCTCATTCGCGATCACATTTGTATTTTCATTCTCTTTCCCATTTTCATTCACATTCTCATTCTCAGTTGTGGTGGACTCTAATTACCAGCGCTTCTATCTTCGTGGGTAATCTCGTCCACACTGCCAGGCGTCATTTTATATCTAATATGCTGGTTTGGTTAATCAAGGATATTTATAGTTTGGTTAACTGTTTATAGTTCAGTTGACTGTGTTTTGGCTTTTTTCTGTGTTCTTTTGGAAGTCGTGGAGAGGTGATAGAAGAATTGGCGTTCTGTTGTCCGAGATTTAGTGTACAGTCATTGGTATTTTATGGGTTAAATGACAGAGTAGGTTGTTGTTGTGGGGTGTTGTGTAAATTGGGCAGGAAGGGTGGGAGGGGTGTGGAGTGTATTTAGGGATGAAATGGGTGGGAGTGTTTTTATGCCTTTCCCTTTTTTGGCTACCTCCCTTGGAAAGGGGAAAAAGCCTTGGTATATGTATGTATGTATGTACCAATGTGTTTAAGAGCTTTGCGTTTGTGAATGAAAGTATCGTTTCCCGTCATGAAATGACCTTGTGTGAGACGGGATTGTTCTTTTTTGGGGGTCTTGCTAATGATGTTTCGACGTATTGGTTAAACTGATATGAAGATGGTTATGGATATATATATGGGGTTTGATTGTTATTAGATTATTTGTTGGGTGTTGCTACAAACGCCCTTGCTATATCTTTAGCATTACCAATCGTAAAACTTGGCACCAAGCAGAATTATACAGAATTGACACAAATAGAGATCTAGATGATGCATGAATGGGTTTTATGTGCCAGTGGGCGACTTGACTTGTAAAGTACTTTGTGAATCTGGTATGCTTATGTACGATACAAGGTGGGGTAGATGTGGATAATATACGAAGCAGTGAGTATTGCAAAGAGTTCAAGATTGAATACTAAGGTAATGAGGAGTGGGAGGGATTCGAACCTTGTTTCGCTGCCTAACCCACTCCATGGTTAGAGAGGGAGTCATTGAGAGTCATTCCCACAATCCCTCTTTGTGAGAGAGGCAGAGAGGAAAACACACAGATAGAAAGAGAGTTTATTCTTAAACTAGTTTCACACTATGGTGCTTCTTCAGAAAGAATGTTACACTACAGAAAATACAGGCAATAAATACAGAAATGCGTGGGTAATGAACTAGGATAGGTCTGAGTTCATTACCCACACATTTTCTGTATTCATTACCAATATTTTCTTTAGAGTAACATTCTTCCTGAAGAAGCACCATAGTACGGAACTAGTTAAAGAATAAATTCTCGTTTCATTTGTGTGTTTTACTCTCTGCCTCTCTCAAAACCTGTCAAGATGTCGTCACAGCTTCTCTTCATCCTTATTCGCATTACTATTGCTCTTGTCATCCTCACGAACGTTATTATACAAGTACTTATACTCATGTTTATGCTTAATCACAATCATGGTCATTATTACATTCATATTTATTCATACTCATACTGGTACTCATACTCATACCCATAGTTATACTCGTACTCATGCTCATACTCATATTCACACTCATACTCATACTCATATTCATAATCATACAATTATTAATACTCATATTCATACTCATACTCATACCCATAATCATACTCATATTCACACTCATAATTATACTTATATTCATACTCATACACATATCCATACCCATACTCATATTCATACTTATACTCATACTAATACTCATACTCATAATCATAATCATTATCATACACATAATCATACTTATGCAATCATACATTCATTTTTATCTCTCATAGTCATAGTCATACTCGTACTCATTTTCATACTAATACTAATACTAATACTAATACTAATACTAATACTAACATTAATACTAATACTAATACTAATACTAATACTAATACTAATACTAATACTAATACTAATACTAATACTAATACTAATACTAATACTAATACTAATACTAGTACTAATACTAATACTAATACTAATACTAATACTAATACTAATACTAATACTAATACTAATACTAATACTAATACTCATAGTCATAGTCATAATCATAATCATAATCATTATCATACACATGCTCATATTTATGCAATCATACATTCATTTTCATCTCTCATAGTCGTAGTCATGCTCATACCCATACTCATAGTCATACTCATACTCATACTCATAATCATTATCATGCACATACTCATACTTATGCAACCATACATTCATTCTTACCCCTCATCCTCATCGTCGTCTATATTCTATTACTCAATCAGATGTGATAGCCAGACTGTCGGTCAATAATACTTTTAGAAATCAAAGAAAAAGATGAAGAAGAAGAAGAAGAAGAAGAAGAAGAAGAAGAAGAAGAAGAAGAAGAAGAAGAAGAAAGAAGAAGAAGAAAGAAGAAGAAAGAAGAAGAAGAAGAAGAAAGAAGAAAGAAGAAGAAGAAGAAGAAGAAGAAGAAGAAGAAGAAGAAGAAGAAGAAGAAGAAGAAGAAGAAGAAAAAGAAAAGATGAAGAAAGTCGAAGAAGAAGAAGAAGAAGAAGAAGAAGAAGAAGAAGAAGAAGAAGAAGAAGAAGAAGAAGAAGAAGAAGAAGAAGAAGAAGAAGAAGAAGAAGAAGAAGAAGACGAAGAAGAAGAAGAAGAAGAAGAAGAAGAAGAAGAAGAAGAAGAAGAAGAAGAAGAAGAAGAAGAAGAAGAAGAAGAAGACGAAGAAGAAGAAGAAGAAGAAGAAGAAGAAGAAGAAGAAGAAGAAGAAGAAGAAGAAGAAGAAGAAGAAGAAGAAGAAGAAGAAGAAGAAGAAGAAGAAGAAGAAGAAGAAGAAGAAGAAGAAGAAGAAGAAGAAGAAGAAGAAGAAAGAAGAAAGTCGAACTAATACTCGGCCTTGAATCGACCAACACGACATCTGCAACTGTTTCGATCAGCCAGTTCGTGTCTTCCTTTACGACGAACTTCGATTTAATTAGAGCTCCGAAGTCGAGAGGTTCTTCAAGAGGGGAAGGTTCTCCAAAAGCCACTTTCCGTCCGAGGGATCTGAACACAGGCTCTCCTCTTCTAATCATGGACGATCCCATCCAGGAGGACCATTCAGGTTGGCTCATGTGTGAGGCGGAAGGCTACCTAGGAGAAATACCGAGGCAGATAAGGCAGAACAGCTCATTATCAGACTATCGAACTTTCCAGAAAACTTACGAGGAAATAATCAAGGCAGGACTAATGAGACCGACAAGCCAGTGGCTTGGCACAGATAAGTCTCAAACTGGGGCTGAGTAGTAGCGGTTGCAATGAAAAAGAAAATACTGGATTGTTCTGAAAGCGAGTTTTATTAGGAGATTCCGAAAAGGACAGCCACAAAAGATAAAGTAAATAAGAAAAAAATAAATGAATAGATAAGTAAATAAGTAAATTAATATATATTCATATACTGTACGTATACACACACACACACACACACACACACACACACACACACACACACACACACACACACACACACACACACACACACACACACACACACACACATACACACACACACACACACATACACACACAAACATACACACACACACACACACACACACACACACACACACACACACACACACACACACACACACACACACACACACACACACACACACACACACACACACACACACACACACATACATACATATGTATATAGATAGATAGATAGATAGATAGATAGATAGGTAGAAAAATATATGAAAAGATCAATTAATTATTTAATAGATACATGGATAAATGAATATATAAATAAATAAATAAATAGATAAGTGAATAAATAAATAAATCAATCAATCAATCAATCAATCATTTAATCAATCGGTCAATCAACCAAATAAACAAATAAATAAATAAATAAATGATGAATAAATATATATGATAAATGTTACACCTGGAATAAATTGCGATACAGAAAAAAAAAAACAAGAGAAGCATAAAAGGGAGATTATGATGCGAGATGGGAATTTCGAGATAATACGAACAAGTGAGGAGATGTTTTAGCGAAAATGTCCATGACGCTAATTAAGAGACAGGGAGATGAAAGAGATAGACAGAAGAGTAAGAGAAGGGGGGGAAGGGGAGGGGAGGGGAAGGGAAGGGGGGAGAGATAGAGGGGAAGAGGGAGGGAAAGGGGAGGGGGAGAGAGATTTACTGAAAGGTGAAGATGGTGATAGAGAAGGAGAAATTAATTAATCACTTAATCAATGAGGTCAAACAGAGTAATAATACTCTGTCGCAGCTTTATATTTTCTTCACAGCTGTGTAATTATCTATTGGGTAATATGTTATCTTTTTTTAAACAAAACATATGTCTACATCACAGCAAAATTTTTATATATATTTTCATCATAAAACGATAAAGAAATTGCTGAGTTTCAGCTACCCAGCCCAAGTGGAATCCATTACCTTAATGATATGTTACAAGGCTAAATGAAAAAGGTCACTATGCTCATTCATTTCAACTTAATGAGAAATTACATGATTTTAGAATAATGAAGGAGGTTATTCTGAAGGACTGAATATCGAAAAGCAGTTTTACACATACTACTAAATATCTAAAGCAAAAAAATTTAATTCAGTTCCCCCATCCTTCTAGATATCTAAATCAACAAAATTTAATTCACTATTTTTCATTGTTATTTGTATTCATAAGAAAGTAATTTTTTTCTTCTCATTTTGGATACTAACTAAAGAAAGAAATCTTTAATATGCAATTTGTTAATTATGCTGTCAATGCCACCAAGAGAGTGGATTTCGTGTTTTTCTTGTATTTCACACAGAGTAGGATATTTGTTTGTTTAAATTAGTTGAAGGGAAGAACCGAAGTTAGAAATGTTGGCAACTAGTGATCTAGATCCTATGGCACTCCTTTAACTGAATAAAATAATTCAGCGTTAGTCACACTAGAAACTCTAGTAAGTCACACTAGAAACTCTAATAAGTCATACTAGAAACTCTAGTAGGTCACACTAGAAACTCTAATAAGTCACACTAGAAACTCTAATAAGTCACAATAGAAACTCTATTAAGTCACACTAGAAACTCTAGTTAATCATACTAGAAACTATAGTTAGTCACACTAGAAACTCTAGTTGGTCACACTAGAAACTCTAGTTGGTCACACCAGAAACTCTTAGAAACTCTGTTAAGTCACACTAGAAACTCTATATAGTCACACTAGAAACTCTAGTAAGTCACACTAGAAACTCTAGTTAGTCACACTAGAAACTCTAGATAGCCACACTAAAAACTCTAATTAGTCGCACTAGAAACTCTAGCCAGTCACACTAGAAACTCTAGTTAGTCACACTAGAAACTCTTGCTAGTCACACTAGAAACTCTAGTAAGTCACACTAAAAATCTAATTAGTCACACTAAAAACTCTAGTTAGTCACACTAGAAACTCTAGTAAGTCACATTAGAAACTAATTAGTCACACTAGAAACTCTAATTAGTCACACTAGAAACTCTAGTAAGTCACACTAGAAAATCTAGTTAGTCACACTAGAAACTAGTTAGTTACACTTGAAACTCTGGTAAGTCACACTAGAAAATCTAGTCCGTCACACTAGAAAATCGAATTAGTCACACTAGAAACTCTAGTTAGTCACACTAGAAACTCTAGTTAGTCACACTAGAAACTCTAGTTAGTCACACTAGAAACTCTAGTTAGTCACACTAGAAACTCTAGTTATTCACACTAGAAAATCGAATTAGTCACACTAGAAACTCTAGTTAGTCACACTAGAAACTCTAGTTAGTCACACTAGAAACTCTAGTAAGTCACACTAGAAACCCTAGTTAGTCATACTAGAAAATCTTAGAAAATCTAGTTAGTCACACTAGAAACTCTTAGAAACTCTAATTAGTCACATTAGAAACTCTAGTTAGTCACATTAGAAACTCTAGTTAGTCACGCTAAAAACTTTATTTAGTCACTAAAAACCCTAGTTATTCACACTAGAAACTCTAATTAGTCTCATTAGAAACTGTAGTTAGTCATACTAGAAACTCTAGTAAGTCACACCAGAAGCTCCAGTTAGTCACACTAGAAGCTCTAGAGCATGTCATCCAATCAACAGGGACCTGATAACTGGAGCATTAATTTTAGCTGTAGCCAAGCGATTTTATTCAACTAAAGATGAGCCCTTCCACAGCAAAATGGTTATTGATTAACCTTTTTTTATTGCTACTGACATCTCATAGCTATCCTGGTTAATGTAAGACGATTTTATTCAGTCGGGGGGGGGGGGGAACTGTACACCGATTTCGAAGTTTTGTTCGAAGTTCTATTTGAAGTTTTGGGGTTCAGTCGGATGACGATAATTTCGTAAAGAAGTGGCTCGCTTGGTGACGCGGATTACTGACGTCGGAAGGTTCTGCTCAGCTGGGGGAAAACAGACTCTTGATCGATGGAGACTCTTTCCATGCCTCAAGTTCGTCAACAAGTTCGTAACATTAGCCTATGACGCACCTTTGCAGAATCCCAAGAGTTGAACATTTTTTGTTTATTTGTTTTTGTTTGTCTGTTTATTATTATTAGCTTGATTTTTATGTATCATTAGTTATCTGGCACCGGCGTCTAGGTGTGGAGAGTCAGTTGTATCGTGGTTCGAGTCCCGCGCGTGATGGGATCAGTGAGGGCATTTGGTCTTCAACTCCCGAACTCCGACAAATGCCTATCCACCTCGCACAGCGAGTAAGGGCTGAAATCTTAAAACAAAAAGTCTGAATATACATATCAATGACTGTAGGCTTAAGGGAGTTGTCCTTACGACATATAATCACGCCAATTTTTCTGTGACTACACATTAATAACATTTTGTAGGAAAAGGAAGCTAAATTCTTGGAGAAACTGGATGAAGCACCAAAGAAAAAGACAAGAATTAGTTGTGATGACTGAGGGCCAAGAAGAAAGGAAGGAAGAGGAAAGGAAGAAGAATAGATGCAAACGTGAACAAAATGTAAAATATGAGGAAAAATAAAACAAAGTAAATAAGAATTAATCAACGTGGAAATGAGTCTAGAAAGAACAAGAGAAAAATGGTTGTGTAAAATGAGCTAAATCACAGTAAAAGAAAGAAAATTAGACAAATTAGATAAATGTCTGCAAAAGATTAAGCTTAAAATGGCAACTTACAAGTACAAAGGAAATGTAAAGTGAGAGGAAGCAAAAGAGAAGAAGAAATGAAATAAGACAAGAATGAAAAAAATACGAAAGAGGGGAGAGAAAGGAGAGGAGAACTGAGAGAGAGAAGTGGAAGAGGGAGACTTGAGAGGTGAGAGAGAAAGAGGATAGGTGAGAGGAGGAAGAGGGTAATAAAGGTTAAGAAAGAAGAGAAAGAGAGAACTGAATAAGGAGAGAAGGAAAAGGAAGAAAGCAAGAAGAGAGAAGAAGAGGTAGGGAAAGTGGACAAAGGAGAATGGGGAAGAGAGGGGGGAAACGAGAGACGGGAGAGAGAAAAGAGGAGAGGTGAGAGGTAAATGATAGAAGGTGAGAGAAGGGGAGAGGGATGAGGCGGAGGGAGAGTAAAGACGAGCTATGTAAAAGAGCAGAAAAGAAAAAGGAAAAGGAAAACGGAGAAGAAATATGGAAGAGTAAAGTACAGAGAGGAAAGGGGAAGAAAGATAGAGCTGATGAGAAAGGGTTGAGAGAAGGATAAAGAGAGAAGTGTGAGGGTAGAGGGGAAGGAAAGAGGCGTGAGGGATGAGGAATGAGGGGAGAGGAGAGAGGAGAGAGGAGAGCTATGGAAAGGGAAAAGTGGAGAAGGTAGATGAGAAGGTGTACGAGAGGGGGGAGGGGTCAAAAGAGTGAAAGAGAGTGGGGAAGGGGAGATGGATATGGAGGATGAGAGGAGAGAGGGAGGAGGGTAGAGAGAAGAGAGAAAACAAGAGAAGGGAGATGGAAGGAGGGCTAAGGAAGAGGGGAAAGGATAGAGGGAATAGGAAAAAGAGGAGAGAGAAGGGTGGAGTGGAGAAGAGGGAAAAAGAGAGAGGGGAGAAAGGAGGGGGAAGAAGAGAATAGAGAGGGAAGAAGAGAAAGTGAAGAGGTATGGGGAGAGTGTTTTTGAGGGGAAGAAAGGGGAAGAAGGACCGGAGTGATGGGGAAGGGAGAGAGGAAATGGAATAGGTCAGAAGGAAGAAGGAACGGGGAAGAGGGGAGAGGGGGGGAGAGGAGAGGTGAAAGAGAGAAATGGAGAGGAGAAAGAGAAGTGGGGAGAGGGAAAATGGGAAAGGTTTTGAAAAGGGAAAAAGAATGTTGAGGGAAGGGAAATGGGAGAGACTACAGAGGAAAGTAGGAAGGGGAAAGTGGAGAGAAGAGAAGTGAGAGAGAAGAGGAGGGGAGAGGGAGAGGGGAGAGGGGAGAGGGGGGTAGAGTGGAAGAAAAGAAGTACAGAAAGGGTGGAGTGAGAGGAGGGGGAGAGGGAAGAGGAGAGAGGGGAGGGAAGAGGGTAAAGTGTGAAGGGAAGTGGGTTAAAAGTGAGGGGAATGTGGAGAGGGAAGAGAAGAAAGGGGAGAAGACTAAAGGAAGAAGTGAGGGGTAAGATGTCAGAAGGATGAGGAGAAGTGGGACAGGGGAGGGGGGGGGAGACGAGAGAGGGGAGAGGGGAGAATGCAGAGGGAATATGGGATAATGGATGTTATCCATAAAACGCTTATGGGGGAATTGTTATCCATTTGTATTTGTAATCCATTTGAATAGAAGTTCTCCGTCTCTTATCACTTTCTATTTTATCGTAAGGTCCAGTGCTTAGGTTGTTGAGTTTCGAGTGACACTTGTACATGAATTGAATATTTCCTACCACCCTGGAGAGCATATGGACAATCTTTCCATGTTGGGGCGTTCACAATGTAAGCGCGTTCACATAGAAATGAATTCACTTGTGTATGAGTACGGGTTTATTTTATTTTTTATTTTTATTGTTGCAAGACTCTTTTGAATGTATAGAGAAGTGTATTATGTAATTATGCTCATAATATCGATACTAATTTCGACGCAATTCTATCATAGTGATTTCTGTGTAGATTTGGTTGTTTCCACAAAGGATGTAACAGTGTACTCTATTATTAAACCGTAGGTTCAAGATATTAAGAAACAAAAAATTTGTTCAATTGTAAAAATGGCTTTTGCTATTTTTGTCCGTAATTACTTATAGCAGTTGTATATCTGAGGCAAAGAGATTCTACTAAGATAAAGTAGGAAACTTATTGATACGAAACAGTTATAAACATGCTTAAAAGGATTAAATATTCTATCTAGTTATCAAACTAAACGCTCAGCTAGAGATTCACTAAACATCAACAATTATGTGTACGAATTAAATATATCTTCATTCAATATTTGATAGAGAAGAAGTGGTGTAAAGCTTATGTTATAATTGAAATTGATTATAATCATAAAGTAATACCTACTGATGAGGTGTTAAAATCCTCAAGAAAAAATAATTATCTCAGACCTGTTGTATTAATATAGATTATTATGTAATGTCTTGAATACGTTGTAAAGAAATATCTAAATTTGAAATAGATGATAATTATCATAATGTAATTCCTGCTGAGGAGGTGTTAAGATCCTTAAGAAAAAATAATTATCTCAGAACCTGTTGTATTAATATAGATTATTATGAAAGGTCTAGAACGTAGATCATATGAGGGATGAGCTGTTGTTAGCATATTGTCAAGACAAGAGTTCTTAAGATGCTAAATTATCTCTATGACATGAATTATGCGCGTACCTTGGACATTCAGAATCACATTTGAGACTTTTATGTTGATTCCAGTGGTGGTTTTACCATGATTCATCCATATGTTTTATTAGATAAGTAGTTATACATGAATTCATGAATGTTCACTGTAAACTAATCAATTGGATCTACAGTTATCTAACATATAGAACACAATATGTTAAATGTAATACCACAAGTTTTGGTAATGTAATTCCTAACACTATTGTATCTCAGGGATGTGTTCTCTCATCACTGTTACCCTCATTATTTTACAAATGAATGTGGTAGTATGTAAAAGTTCTTTTCCTCCTTGTAAAGGGAAGTGTGTGGCCTAGTTAAAGCACAGAGTGCACATACACATACACACACGCACACACACGCACACACACACACACACACACACACACACACACACACACACACACACACACACACACACACACACACACACACACACACACACACACACACACACAAACAAACACTCGTTGCGCATTGGTAGAGTTCCCGGCTGCCACTACGGCGGTCCGGGTTCGAATCCCGCCCGGGGCTGAAATCATTTTAGTATCAGTACGCTGTGGGTCGTTACTCTAATTCCAGTGGATAGGGAGTTGGGGGTATGTGTGCGTGTAAGGTCACAGCATTACCCATAGATCGGTCATATACGAGCTCAGTTCTCTTCTGGGAGGGAAATAGCTGTCGATCACGAGTTCAACACGTGATCCAAGACCATGGTGAGTCACACACACACACACACACACACACACACACACACACACACACACACACACACACACACACACACACACACACACACACACACGACTCGGTCGCGCGGTTGGTAGAGTCCCAGACTGTCAGTACGGAGGTGCCGGCGATACCTGGTTCGAATCCTGCCCAGGGTTGAAATTATTTCAGTATCGCTGTGCTCTGGGTCGTTACTCTAATTTCCGTGGGTAGGGAGTTGGGGGTATGTGTGCGTGTAAGGTCACAGCATTACCCATAGATCGGTCATATACGAGCTCAGCTCTCTTCTGGGAGGGAAATAGCTGTCGATCACGAGTTCAACACGTGATCCACGACCACTGTGAATTACACACACACACACACACACACACACACACACACACACACACACACACACACACACACACACACACACACACACACACACACACACACACACACACACGACTCGGTGGCGCGGTTGGTAGAGTCCCAGACTGTCAGTACGGAGATGCCGGCGATACCTGGTTCGAATCCTGCCCAGGGTTGAAATTATTTCAGTATCGCTGTGCTCTGGGTCGTTACTCTAATTTCCGTGGGTAGGGAGTTGGGGGTATGTGTGCGTGTAAGGTCACAGCATTACCCATAGATCGGTCATATACGAGCTCAGCTCTCTTCTGGGAGGATAATAGCTGTCGATCACGAGTCCAACACGTGATCCAAGACCATGGTTAATCATACACACACACACACACACGACAGTGATCCTACACTCCTCCAGACCCCACTCGCCTTCTTAGAACTTCGTAGATGAGTGAAAGTGGGGAAGGCGGTTGCGTCAGCTCGTCATAGCGAGACTCGACACTTCGCTCTGTTAGTTAGTGCGTCTAGCAATGGCGCCATCATAATGTATACTGATAATAGCGTGATTACAAGAAAGATTGGATAAACACCTAAGCAAGATACTGTAATGATTATTATTTATTTTATATTATTTGTTTTTGTTTTGTTATCATTTGTCTGTTAGATTCTCATTTATTATTAGTTATATGTCAATTTATCATTATTTACTATTTACCTGGTTTTTTTTATTATCTAACTATACCTATGCATTTATTTGTGTGTTTTATTTGATATTTACATTATTATAGTTTTTATCTATTTTTTTTTTCGCATCCGACCTAGATATGGACCAAAAGGTCTCCTGTCGGCATGCTCCGCCTTTGTAATCCTTTGTAATGTAATTATTTATCTCAGGTAAATAAATACAGTGGTGTGACAATAGTCGCCTCAGCTTAGATATCAAACAGGACAGTGTTATACACTTCTGTTATTAAGACAGAGGTAATAAAAAGAACGTCTGAATACCATCTTAAGAAAAAGAATTATCTCATTGGTATGCAAATATCGAATAAAACCTGTGTTTTGCTTTTCACTGATAGTTTGGTATATCACACTAACATGCAAAGACAACTTAAATTCTAAGGCGACTGTTAAATACTACAAGTAAGACAGGCTCTGAAATAACAACAGTCGATAAGTTGTACAGAATGAAAAATAATGACTCATGTTCATAAGAAAGAAATTCGCTAGTGACAGCGACATCAATTTGATAATTTCTATGACAGTCGCATGTGGGATTCGAACCCACTGCTTACGGCCACCCGTAAGATTACCTTCACAGAGTCTTAACCCACTACACCACAGACAGCTTTTAAGTCACTGTAGCGTAGTGGGTTAAGGCACTGTAAAGGAAATCTTACGGGTGGCCGAAAGCAGTGGGTTCGAATCCTACATGCGACTGTCATGCGAATTATCACATGTTCATAATATCATAAACAATTTTGATTATTTGATAAATGCTAACTAAAAATACCTTGGGGAAACTATATTATTCTTAAATGTACAACAATGTCTAAAAACTCAACTATATCGAGAAACTGTCAAATATTCATCTACAGTTGTTTCTCATAGCACATTCTTTATGAGAATGCTTGTTGATAACTACCTGCAAACATGACGTAATGTGTATGATGTAATAAGCTCTAATAATCTGATCAAAGAGCATATGCCAGTGAAACAGCTTTAGCTTTTAGCCTAATGGGTGTTATTATGGATCCTATATGTCAATCTATTTTGTTACGCCATATTGTATTATTTTGTTCCTTTTTCCTAAAATTCTGATATGTATATTGCAGTTAGCTTCATTTTTGTAAGTTTAACGCAAATGACTATGTATTACCTTACCTTACTTAACCTTACCTTACCTTACCTTACCTGACCTTACCTCAATTTATCTTATCTTACCTTACCTTACCTTACCTTACCTTACCTTACCTTACCTTACCTTACCTTACCTTACCTTACCTTACCTTACCTTACCTTACCTTACCTTACATTACCTTACCTTACCTTACCTTACCTTACCTTACCTTACCTTACCTTACCTTACCTTACCTTACCTTACCTTACCTTACCTTACCTTACCTTACCTTACCTTACCTTACTTTACCTTACCTTACCTTACCTTACCTTACCTTACCTTACCTTACCTTACCTTACCTTACCTTACCTTACTTTACCTTACCTTACTTTACCTTACCTTACTTTACCATTCCTTACTTCACCTTACCTTACCTTTCTTTACCTTACCTTACCTTACTTTACCTTACCTTACTTTACCATTCCTTACTTCACCTTACCTTATCTTTCTTCACCTTACCTTACCTTACCTTACCTTACTTTACCTTACTTTACCTTACCTTACTTTACCTTACATTACTTCACCTTACCTTAGCTTTCTTTACCTTACCTTACCTTACCTTACCTTACCTTTCTTTATCTTACCTTACTTTACCTTACCTTACCTTACCTTACCTTACCTTTCTTTACTTTTCTTTACCTTACCCTACCTTAATTTACCTTACTTTACCTTACCTTACCTTCAGGCAGCTTGTCCATAGACCAAATAGATTGTTGTTCAAACTGTTCTTGCACCGTATTCCATTATTTCAAAATTCACACTTCGTTTAATTCCAACTTTTTTCCAAAACAGATTTCCGGCGAATCAAGTCTTCACCCAAACCCTGTTTACCAAAACACATCGTCAGGCAAATGTTTCACTAAACTACCCTTTGGCGACACAAATTACTACAAACAAAGCGAATAAAAGACCCGAGCGCGACCAAAATTGAACAAACTTTTGAACAATCTACGTCACGGACCGGGCAGCGTTACTCAGAAATGACGGTTTTTCGAATTCGGTACGCGAACGAAAAAAGAAAAATAACGAATTCGTTTCGACGGGGAAAAGGTTAATAGATTTCAAATTTACCAGTTCTCAACGAAGTCTGGAGACTTTAAGCCGGTTAGTGGTAGTTAGTGAATATTTAGTGATTTTATTTAGTGATAAAGTCATCCAGGGGGTGCCAAGAGGGTAGAGGGGAGTGGAGTATGTAGGGGATGGAATGAGTGGGAGTGGTTTCTATGCCTTTGTTTTTTGGCTACCTCCCTTGTAAGGGGGAAAAAGCCTTTGGTATATGTATGTATGTATGTATGTATGTATGTATGTATGTATGTATGTATGTATGTATGTATGTATGTATGTATGTATGTATGTATGTATGTATGTATGTATGTATGTATGTATGTATGTATGTATGTATGCATGTATGTATGTATGTTTGTATGTATGTATGTATGTATGTATGTATGTATGTATGTATGTATGTATGTATGTATGTATGTATGTATGTATGTATGTATGCATGCATGTATGTATGCATGTATGTATGTATGTATGTATGTATGTATGTATGTATGTATGTATGTATGTATGTATGTATGTATGTATGCATGCATGTATGTATGTATGTATGTATGTATGTATGTATGTATGTATGCATGCATCCATGTATGCATGCATGTATGTATGTATGTATGTATGTATGTATGTATGTATGTATGTATGTATGTATGTATGTATGTATGTATGTATGTATGTATGTATGTATGTATGTATGTATGTATGTATGTATGTATGTATGTATGCATGTATGTATGATTAGTCGGTGATTATCACCGTTTCTGTCCTTAACGATTATTGAGCCGGTCAGGTGGGAAAGAAAAAAAAAAGATTAAAGCAGAAGAACAGCTGATGATCAAAATGGTCAAATTTTATCCATATATTTATTCATTTGATTTTTTATCCGTTTACTTATTACTTATTTTCGATTTGCTTATTTATTTATCTATATATTTGTTTATTTAATATTTTATTTACCCATTTATTTATTTGTTATTTAATTTATTTGTCTGTTTGTAAATTTGGCTTATTTATCTATTTACATATATTTTATTTGTTCTTTTATTCATTAATTTAGATCATTGCTTAGCCTATCTGATTCTTTTTCTATTCACTTATTTGTTTGTTCATTTATCTATTTATTTATTTATTTTCATTTATTATTTCATTTATATATTTACCTTATTTCTTTATTTGTTTATTTATCTATTTATTCATTTTATATTCATTCATTTATTTACATATTTATCTATTTATTTAATCATTTATCTTTTAACTTATCTATTCGTTTATTTATTTATCTGTTTTATTATTTATCTATTTATTCGATTATTTGCTTATTTATTTATTCATTTATCTATATATTCATTTATTAATTTGATTATTCATTCATCTATTCATTTATTTATTCGTCTATCTTTTATTTGATCCGATTTCATTTATTAGTTCATTTCCTTATTTGTTCATTAATCTCTTTATCTCATTTAGTAAAGATTAGTTCCCAATCTTGAAAAAAGACTACGTGACTCTGGTCCTTAGAGGTGTTACAAAAGCTTCTAAATCATTGACTACATAGCTTATCTAGTCAGTATTCCATGTAGGAGAGAAAATAAGGAATATCTACAAATGAGTAGGAGATTTGTGAGAAAATAAATGGAGAATTTCTCACCAAATCGCAAGTTTTGTCTAACATGAAGTTCACTTGTAATAAGTTATTTGAATCAGCGTTTCTCTGATTGACGTAAGGAAAGCTAAAACAGCGGAACAGCGGAAAGCGAAACACTGTGTAATAACGACATAATAGTAACAGAAAGAGTATGAGAGTGCTAGGAAATTCTCTTAAGAAAATAATACCTATGTTTCTTATAATATTGCAGCTATTCCTCTGAAATAAATCTGTTTAGAATACTTGTTTGATGTGTCATTGTTTTTAAGATTCATTTTTCTTTTTATTTCTTATGAAAATGAAAGGATGAGTAATAGATAATGTAAAAAGTATTTTTTTTTATTCAACACTTTTATTTTATTTCATTTTATTGTGATTATTTGGTACATATATTACATAGAAAATGTTATATTTTTCTATAGAATATTTATTTTATTTATTTATTTATTTATTAATTTATTCATTTGTTTGTTTTATGGATAGTTTTTTTGGTCTTCATAAAGTCATCTTAACACTTAAATTTCTTAGAACAATAAGAATTACTTATACAAATATCTTAGGTCTGAAATTATTATTTTTGTAAAAAGAAAATATAAATAAATAAAAATAGATTATAATTCAGATTTTCGATTCGTCAGATTAAGATTACGAATGTGAAAGAATGTTCTGTGTTTCTTCTCTGATCCATTGATTCTCAATATTTTTTTACTTTATTCCTCCCTTCGTGAATTCTCAAGATTTGGTTGCCTAATCTTTGTTAAAATGCGAAAGCACATAGAACAGCCAAATAGCACAACGCTAAAGATTTTTTTTTAAACCAGCAGCCAAGAAGCCTTCCCCCCCCCCCCCCCGGCCTTAAAAAAATGGAGAAATTTAAACAAAAAAATCTAGATAAAACATTGTCACGAGAACAGATACAGACCTTTCTCTCGGCTGGGAGTCACTAAAATTCGGAAATCCCCCAATTTTTGGAACAAGTTTTCCAAAACCTAAAAGAATGCAGATACAAGAAGCACTTTCCAATATTCTTGTGTATTTTCAAAGACCTTTTTTTTCCCGAAGTCTGTCAACTTCTGGGTGAAAAAATCAGAGAGATTAAAATCAATATATAAGAAAATCATGGAAGAAAAAGAGGAATAAATTAGATACAAAAACAATTTATAAATATGTAGAGCGTATATATATGTGTCTAAGCTGCTCCCAGACTGGAAACGAGCAACCAACGTCTCGCCATTCGGATGCAAGACACGTCGACGACGGAGGACAAAACCGCTAATCTAGCACAAACAAACCGATATAAAAAAACAACTCCGACCAAGACGAGCATCTCCTCTTCCTCCTCCTCCTCCTCCTCCTCCTCCTCCTCCTCCTCCTCCTCCTCCTCCTCCTTCTTCTCTTCTTCCTCCTCCTCCTCTTCCTCCTCCTCCTTCTCCTCTTCCTCCTCCTCCTCCTCCTCCTCCTCCTCCTCCTCCTCCTCTTCCTCCTCCTCCTCTTCTTCCTTATTCTTCTCTGACAGCCTTCCCTCTCCCCCTAGCCTCACCCTAACCATTCCCAAAGACTCCTTTTCACCCTTCCCTTTCCCTTCACCCTTCCCTTTCCACCCTTCCCTCCACCCCCCCTTTCATCCATCCTCCCCCGTTCACCCTCTCCCCCATTTTACTCCCCCACTCTTCTCATTTTCCTCTCCACTCCTCACTCTCTCTCCGTCTGTGTCCTCTTACCCTCTTCCACCCCCCTCCCCACCTCCTCTCCCTCCCCAACCTCCTCTCCCTCCCCACCTCCTCTCCCTCCCCACCTCCTCTCCCTCCCCACCTCCTCTCCCTCCCCCCCAATCCCCTTCCCTGATGTGAAACAAAAGAACGACAACAGAAGGTGTGTGGAAGAGATGGAGGAAGATGGAAGCTGAGATCAGGATGGCGTGCAGGCAGATCAATCGAGATAGAGCGAGTCGGGGCGAAATAGAGATTGAAAGGCGGCAAGATGGAGGCGAATGCGACGGCGACGACGACGACGAGGAAAAACAATTGCGCATCGGAGACGTGCTAGGGTCGGGATTAGCAGGCAACCGGCGACCGGGGCGGACGCTTAGGAGACGTGGGGGGGAGGGGGGGAGTTGGAATGCAGAAGAGAGGGAGTGGGAGAGAAAGAGAGAAGGAATGGGAGAAAAAAAGAGAAAAGGGAGAGTTTGAGGATGAGAGAGGAATAGGGAAGATAGGCACACACACATACACATACAGAGAAAGAGAGAGAGAGAGAGAGAGAGAGAGAGAGAGAGAGAGAGAGAGAGAGAGAGAGAGAGAGAGAAAGAAAGAAAGAGAGAGAGAGAGAGAGAGAGAGAGAGAGAGAGAGAGAGAGAGAGAGAGAGAGAGAGAGAGAGAGAGAGAGAGAGAGAGAGTGAGTGAGGGAGAGAGAAAGAGAAAGAGAGAGAGAGAGAGAGAGAGAGAGAGAGAGAGAGAGAGAGAGAGAGAGAGAGAGAGAGAGAGAGAGAGAGTTATAGTTGCCCGCGCCATTGTCGTTATGGCTGCAAACGCCGTTGTTGTTATTGTTGGTCACGCTGTTACCATTATCGTAATTATCGTTTCTACCCTATTGTGTATTATCATTCGCTTCATATTCCAAGTGCTAGAAAGTACCCTTCTTCCTCCCATATGAGAAATAGGTTCTGACCACAATATTATGTGAGTTCGTGATTCAAAGACAAAGGCAGAGAGCGAAGAACGGAATGCAAACGATCATCATAGGAGCAAGTGAGAGAGGGACCCAAGGGCCCATGGTCAAATGATGTATTTGATTGTACTTTTTTTTTTTCTTTTTTTTTTTTTAGACCACACAACTCCAGCGTGATCTAATCTTATGTCCTTTTCCACACAATGAAGTTTCACTCTAATGGTCATCAACGATTAATGTTATTCTGCATTTTTTAGATGCTATGTGGTAACAAATTGTTTGTAACCATCAATTTTAGGCTCTTTGCCCATGTCCTTTCTACTATTGCTTCATTTCTGTCTTATATTCTAATGATGGTCTTTTCATGTTCTCACCTATTTTCAATATTTCTTACATTTTCTACTTATGACTTAATACATATACTCTGTCTAGATCTTTTGGTAACAATTTACAATTTTCTCTCTTTTTCAGCAAATGTATTCTCTTTTTTCAGCAAATGTATTTATAGATTTTTTTCATATGAAAAACATTATTAGTGGCAGCACTGAATCCTGTAAGACTCTACTCGATTCCCCTCTCCAACCTGGCATTCTACAAAGGATTACAGTGGCGGAGCCTGCCGACAGGAGACCTTTTGGTCCATATCTAGGTCGGATGCGAAAAAATCATAATAATAATAAATTAATAAATAAAAACTATGATAATGTAGATAACAAATAAAATACATAAATAAATGCATAGGTATAATTAAATAATAAACAAACAGGTAAATAGTAAATAATAATAAATTGACAGATAACTAACAATAAATGAGAATCAGACAAATGATAACAAAACAAAAACAAATAATATAAAATAAATTATAATCTTTACAGCATCATTCTATTCAAACTGTTTCCTAAGAAAACGTTAATTCAATACAGTAAACGCTTCTGAAGAACTCTTGCACGTTAGTATATAATTTTTTTTTTTTTTATAAATACCTCATCAAAAGCTTTTTCTAGGTCCAGGTATACATAATTCACCCACTCACCACCTTCTTCTAACACACCGATTGCTCTTGAGTAAAAAGTCAACAGTTTTGTAAAGGCCTTGGTTTCCTAAATCATAAGAACATAAGGACATAAGAATGAAGGAGACTGCAAGGGACCATAAGGCCTACACTAGGCAGCTCCGTATCCATCACCACCCGTCATCCCCACCCATAAAGTTGTCTAATCGTTTCTTAAAACAATTGATAGTTTCAGCGCTGACTACATGGTTACTAAGTTTATTCCATTCGTCGAACACCCTATTAGTAAACCAATTCTTACCTATTTCCTTCTTAAATCTAAATTTGTCCAGTTTAAATCCATTACTGCGAGTCCTGCCCTGTTGTTTTAATATGATAGCCTTGTTTGTATCACCCTTGTTAAAGCCTTTGATCCACTTGAACACCTCTATTAGATCACCCCACACTCTGCGTCTTTCCAGAGAGTGTAAGTTAAGGTGCCTAAGCCTCTCTTCGTAAAGCAAATTTCCTATTACTTGTTATATATCCCCGTCTAGCTAAATAATTCAGTAAGAACAGACGCTGAGCGGGTTAGGGGGTCGTTGCTTGCGGCGAAGGTCGAGAGGGATGGCGGTTCGAATCCTGCCACCGGCGAAGTTGAACCAAGGGCATTATGGTTCATTAAATTCCACGCCACAAAATCCTCTGTGAGGGGCATCGTCCTAGCCTTCCGATAGGGGGGAGTTTGTGACGTTAAACCATATCACACATCTTTTAAAGTTTGAGTCTGTGTCCATTCTCCCTACTCCTTATCCTTGACCGTCTAGCTAAATAATCCAGTAAGAACACACGAAAAATGAGATATGTGTTACTACACATATTTTACTCTAAATTTTGAGTCTACGTCCATTTACGTATGAGGCACTAAGACTCCATATTTTATGCGATCAATATTTTAGAGATTAAAATCCCTAAAATATTGACAATCCAGTGGATCAGAGTCGTGCAGCATTTATTATTGGTTGACGACTAATTTCGATAAGACAAAAATGCTAATTATAAACCTTCTATTATTCTTTCGTTTTGCTTCCATTTTATAAGTTTCTTTTTACCACTTTCATGTCCCCGATATTATCCCCAAAGTGGAAAGTAATTTTCATTGCTGGAAAAATACTTTCATTTATATATTTAGAAAAAAATATATTTCCCTCTAGGTTTGAAAGCCCTCGTAGTTAGCTCTCCCTTCCCCATTTTCATAACTTCAAGTATGTCTCTAGTTTCTAAGGTTCTAGCACGTAAGACCGTAGACTGACATTAAACAGCAAAAACTATTTCTAATTAGGTTAACGCTTTAAAGTAATTAATCTCGAGAAACATGACCCATTCATAAACGTATGATTGGCTTCATTTCTAAATATCAGAGTCTAGGGTGTTTTGCAAACTCGCAATAAGTTTTTCCTTTCTGTTTATATTATAAACACACACACACACACACACACCACATATATATATATATATATATATATATATATATATATATATATATACATGTACGTATATATGTATACATATATACACTGCGAAGACTGGAAGACCAGAATCAGAAGGAAGTGGATTATACCATATTACAGACCTAGGACAGGTCTTTGGGTAAAAACATGCATTGTTGCTACTGTTAGCTCCTCCACTTAGAATAATTGCAACACATTCATATATCAACGTTGACGTCACCGCGTGAGTCATGCCTCGTAGTGGCAAACCTCTTGTTCCATAATGCAATCCCGTTGCGGTCACTAGACTTTAACAATTAACAATTTCTGTCCACGATGCTGTCAAACAAACGCAGTTCTACCGAAACTATCATCTTCATTGTTTCCTGTAAGACCTTTCTTGGTCCTCTTGTGTTCCGCATACATCACCTCGGCTCCTGGTCAATCCACCTCATTTCGAGTTTCTTCATTACTGCTGAGGTCGCAGGTTCTTCCTTTCCCTTGGCCTTTGGTGTTCCAATGGCCCCGGCTTATTCCACAGTATGTGGTGCAATCTCTGTACTTAAAACTTGTACACAAACTCCTGTTGTTTTTCTTTTTCTTATCCTTAGAACATTTTACCTTACCACCCGACGCTTTTCGTAAGGAGTCGGCTCATAAGCCGGCCTCTGTGGCAATTTACCTATGTTCATTTCCCTCTGTGATGTGGTTCACATACTTAGTAATTGGTTGAGGTAGTTGTCACGGAAGACCTTTCTTAAGTGTATCAAACATTTTTATCTTCCTCTCTCTGTCTCTCTCTCTCTATCTCTCTCTCTCTCTCTCTCTATCTATCTATCTATCTATCTATCTATCTATCTATCTATCTATCTATCCATCTATCTATCTATCTATCTATCTATCTATCTATCTATCTATCTATATACCAAGGGCTTCTTTCTCTTTACAAGGGAAATAGCAAAGCCAGAGACATGCACACACTCCTACTCACTCTCTCTCTCTCTCTCTCTCTCT
>NC_134806.1:20493357-20498357 GCF_046742065.1 Oratosquilla oratoria
ATTGTAGGAGAGGCCGGGTTTGTAGAAAATCATCGAGACTGAACACGTATTTGTCATACCATAACGTATGTACCTTTGTTCCGCTTATATTATGATTAGCTCACATGGTATTGTATTGTTTTTGAAATATCCTGTTTTTGATCCCTAAGAATATTATCGTACTAAAGAGCTGAATATATGGAGGTGGTAAAGTTTTTTTTTTTTTTTTTTTTTTTTTTTTTTTTTTTTTTTGCCTACGTGTCTCTGCTCCGTAGGAATGCCAAAGTTCCTATCGGTAAATGATTTGTTCGTCCCTAAGTGCCTCCTGGCGTGACGTCCCTTCTATTTTCTATGTAATGGAATGCAGTGGGCGGGTCTGATAAATTGAGATTACGTGGAGGTGTCAGGATAAGCTCCGCCCATTTCCTCACCTACCAACCAATCATCTACGTGGCGGATCTCATGTCTCTTCCACCCCACGTCTTTCTTCCCACTCTCCCTCTCCTCCGTTCCTCACGCGTCACTTTTTCCTTCTGTTTCCTTCCGTCTTCCCCAATTTCCGTTTTCTTTCTCCCTCCTTCCTTCCTCACATCCTTCATCCTTCTATCGTTTATCCCTTTATCTACCAGTTATGTTTTCGTTTTCTTTTTCTCCTTCCTTCTTTCGCTCTTTCTTTTCCTCTCTTTCTCCTCTTTCAGTTCCCCGTTTTCTTTCTTCTCTTCCTCCTTTCCATTTCTTTAGTTCACTGTCGCTTCTTAATTTCCCTTTTCTTCATTCCTTTCACTCCTTCTCTCTTCGTATCTTTTCCAATGTCTCTCTTTTTTTTTCATCTTTCTCTACTCCCCAACTTTCTACCCTACTATTTTTTCTCATTTTCTTTCCTCTTCCTTCACTTCCTTCTTCCACTTTACCTATCCTACTCCATTTCATTTATCTTCTAGTTTCCTTCCCCCTTTCCTTTTCCATGTTCCCCTTCATAATACATCCAGTATGGTAGGATTGACTGTAGGTCTTATGCAATTAATTTTTAGAGATTTTAATGCCATCGCCATGGAAATAAATCTACGGTGCGAGTTTATCCCCGAGAATAAACAAAATATCACCCACTCCATCGTCTTCGTCAACTCTCTCCTTTTCTCTCGTCCCTCCTAATCCTCATTTACCCAAATATTCTTTTTCTTTTTTAGCCATTTCCTCACGTTCATTTTCTTATTGTATCCACCAAACACTCTCCACTCTACCGTTTCCACATCCCATTTTCTACCCCAAATAAGACTAATCACCAACGATGTCTTGTCCCACCATCTTCCCTCCTCTACGTTTTAACCTTTGTCGCTCCTTCATCATATCCAACCTCCCATGCTCTATCCTTTTCCTCTCGTGCCCTTTATACTAAACTTTTCTTTATTCGCTTTCTTCAGCACGTCGTTTCACCACGTCCTTCTTCTCCTGTTCATTCTTATGCTCCTGTTCCTTATCCTCATTATCATCCATCTTCCCCTCTTTCTTCATCTTCTTCCTCACTTCTTCCTCCTCCCCTACTCTCCTGATCACTTCAATACAAACACGTACACGCACGCACACACAATCACACACACACACATATACACACACAAATGCGTGCACATACACACACAAATACACAAACACGTACACGCACGCACACACAATCACACACACACACATATACACACACAAATGCGTGCACATACACACACAAATACACATACACACACATTCACCCACGCACGCCCGCACTAATTCTATAACCATATACCTGTTTTCAGACCCTCAAATATCACTTCATCTCTGAAAAAATCCTGAAATTCAGTGACTATTTGTTTTTAGAAGTCTGTAAAGAAATATTTCTCTGAAGGTAATCTTTCAAGTGTAAATTGACCCTTTAGTGTACAAAAATCGACCCCATAACTGAAAGATAGTCTGGCGACAGAATGATAATATAAGATGTATTTCTGGAAAAAGGATTGATTTATTGGAAGCTTTTTCTATATTTCAAACATTTAGATAGTAAATGATAAATGTAAATATTATCAGTAATGAGTTATGATCATTGGTAATGATTGAGTAAAGAGTAATTAGTGAAAATTATTTGTTACATTTGCTTTTAATCGCTTGTATGTTTTTCTCTAGGCTACCATAATATAACCTGATCAATCATTTATAATGATAAAGCAAACTTATACCAGACATACTGATTCGTAATAATTTCGAATGCTAAAGCATAACAATAAGTAAGTGAATAAAGAAGACATGTCTAGTAAGACAAATTGTCTTGGAAGAGGTTTTGGTGTTAGGAGAATCACGTATCGCTCTTTTAAAAACAAAAAACAAAAAAAAAAGCATAAGGATCTTGAACGACAGTTATCATCATATTGGTTGGCGCTGTGAAACCATGACGTTGACAGTGACGGAAGCGATTCTTGGCAGCTTATAGCTAACCAAAATTTCCCATAGCCTGCTTTTGTTGTTACTATTTTCGTGTTTTTAACATGGGTGAAGAAGGACCGTAGACTTTTTATGTAATTTGTTCGTACTAATACTCGTTTTTTCTTTTCTTTTTTTTCTTTTTTTTTCTCAATGCCATCGAGAAATCTTATTGAGTTCGTGACAACTACCCTTTCCTTACAGACTGTCAATTTCATTTTTATTCTGACGGCCAACAAACTTTGTATTCATTTCTACGGCATTTCCCCCTTCAATGAAGCAAATGCGGGTAAAGTACATTCTACTTTCCCTAAAGTTTTATCTTATTTCAATAAAGTATTTATTCAGTAACGTTCTCTCTATCTGTCTATCTATCTATCTATCTTTGTTATATGGCCAAAGTCCCAGTTAGCCTACCGTAAGAGCAAGCCATATATGTATATATTATATATATATATATATATATATATATATATATATATATATATTATATATATATATATATATATATATATATATATATATATACATATCCACATTATCACATTATGCACGTAGATATACGCGTTTTTCATCGTTGGCCATTTTCTTTGGCTTTATTTGATCACTACACTCGTCCCGAAACCCATTTCTCCCAAAACTTTCTTCACATCAACGAATTGGACCTTTGCTCCACATCTTGGTTGTCATGATTAGTGACCTTAATGTTGACCTGACCCCCATATTATCACGTCACGTCACTGACTAGTTACATCACGAGACCTCATGCTGGTCCTTCTTGGCCTTATCTATACACCTCCTCTTCCTCCTCGTCCTCCTCCTCCTCTTCCTCCTCCTCCTCCTCCTCCTCCTCCTCCTCCTCCTCCTCCTCCTCCTCCTCCTCCTCCTCCTCTTCCTCCTCCTCCTCCTCTTCCTCCTCCTCCTCCTCCTCCTCTTCCTCCTCCTCCCCTTTCTCCTCCTCTTCCTCTTCCTCCTCCTCCTCTTCCTCTTCCTCCTCCTCTTCCTCCTCCTCTTCCTCCTCCTCCTCTTCCTCTTCCTCCTCCTCTTCCTCCTCCTCCTTCTTTTTCCACCTTTCCCTCCTCGTCTTCATTTGTTTCTTTCTGTTATTCTTCCCCCTTTCTCCTTCTATCCCTTCTGTTTCTTCTCTTACTCTTCGTTCCCCTCTTTCTCATTCTTCTTTTCTTCTTTCTTCCCCTCCTTTGCCTCTTCCACTCCTTTTCTTTCTCCTTCTTATCGTCCTCCTCCTCACCCAAGTCCTCTTTCTCATCTTCCTTCTCTTTCTTCTCCGACCTTTTATTTTTCTCCTCTTTTCTCCCTCATCCTCCTTCCTCTTTTTCTGTTTTGTTCCTCTTTTTCCTCTTTCTCTTTCTCCTCTTCCTTCTCTTCCCTCCTCTTATTTCTCTCTTCCTCTTTCATTGCCCTCCCTCTTTCCTCCTTTATCTTCTCTTACCTCTTCTCCTCCTCCGTGAAGGTGCATCCAAAGAGAAAATATGACGTGAATGTATGCATATAGAGAATGTGTATATATTCGTACACATGATACGCCTTCTTGTATATCTTCGATGTGGGAGCAACAAGGACCTATGTACCCCGTAATGGAGGCGTGGCTACCGGCTGAAGGCGTGAGGACTGGTGATGGAGGTCATGTGGAGGTCGGGGACGAACGTGGAGGCAGGTAAATGGAGGTATGACAAGGAAATGACTGTGGAGCTTGAAAGTGGAGGAATGAGCGTGAGAGAATTTGTGTGGAAGGGGAAATTTTGGGAAGAGAGGAATTGGTGGAAGATGGAGAGGGAGGCTAAGGAAGAGAAACAGAAGAAATAGAAGAAGAAAGATAAGAAAAAAGGAAAAGGAGAAGGAGAAGAAGAAGGAGAATGAAAGGAAGAAGAATAAGGAGAGGGGAAGAAGAAGAAGGTGGAGAAAGAAGAAGAGAAAGAGAAGGAGTAGAAGGAGAAGAAAGAGGACAAGGAGAAGGGCACGTAGGAGGAGAAGAAGAAGAAGAAGAAGAAGGAGAAGGAAGAGAAGAAGAATAAGGAGAGGGGAAGAAGAAGAAGGAGTAGGAGAAGGAAAGGAGAAGTTGGAGAAGGAAAGAGGAGAAAGAGAAGAAATAGAAGGAATAGGAGAAGAAAGAGGACAAGAAGAAAGACAAGTAGAAGGGGAAGGAGAAAGAGAAGGAAAAGGAGGAGAAGGAGAAGGAGAAGGAAAAGCAGAAGGAGAAAGAGAAGGAGAAGGAGAAGGAGTAGAAGGAATAGAGGGAGTAGAAGGAGAAGAAGGAGGACAAGGAGGACAAGCAGAAGGGGAAGGAGAAAGAGAAGGAAAGGAGGAGAAGGAGGAGAAGGAGAAGGAGGAAAAGGAGAAGGAAAAGAAGAAGGAGAAGGAGAAGGAAAGGAGGAGAAGGAGAAGGAGAGGGAGAAGAAAGAGAAGGAGATGGAGAAAGAGAAGAAAGAGAAGGAGAAGGAAAAGGAGAAGGAGAAGGAGAAGATGGAGAAGGAGAAGGAGAAGGAAAAGGAGGAGAAGGAGAGGGAGAAGATGGAGAAGGAGAAGAAGGATAAAGAGAAGAGAAAGGAAAAGAGAGA
>NC_134806.1:20503357-20505857 GCF_046742065.1 Oratosquilla oratoria
TATATATATTTTTTTTTACATCATACGACCTAGTTATGGACCAAAAGGTCTCTCGCCGCTATGTTCTTTCTTCTAATCCTTTGTAATACTTTGAAATGAATTAAATAGCCTGTTAATAGCAAAAATAAACAAGACAAATGTCACCTGGTATGGAATATCTTAAAGTGACTGGATGACTATATTTTTGAGTGTCTTTTTAACCATATTTTTTACTATCTTATTGACTCCCATTTGACTATCTTTATAGACTTGTAATTTTGTTCTGTTTGCCACCAGGGGATTTTATTCAATTCAGGGGGGAATTCACAGGAAGTTAGAATACTCCCTTGTTCTAAATAAGATATAATTATCCGGTTTTCAAAAAAAGAAAATCGTGTTGTCAGCTACAGTAGGGTAGTTTGTTCCGACTTTGAGTCGACCTCGGGTAAGGGGAGAGATGGTGGGGGGTGTGGGTTGAATCACGAACTGTTAAGAAAACGAGAAGCCTCGCACGAGGCTCTAATAAAGAAAATGGAAGTGCAAAGTGAAGGGTAAGGACGCCGCGTTTAGAAAACGGCAGTTTGGCGAAGCGTAAAAGCAAGAAGGCGATATAGTGGAAAAAGAAAACGCAGGAACAGAAAACGGGGTTACAAGCAATGTGGTTCATTCCATAAACGACGGAGTTGATAGCAGATGCTCGTTCATTCCTTTACCGAGTGGGATTTTTTCATTATTTTTTTTTTGTATTATTTTATACTGTTAGTTGGTCTGTTTTTATGCTATCATTTGGCTAACGACAGGATAACGAATCTTTACCCCGTTCACACAGAGATGTTCTATCATTTCATACTGGTTAAAACTGAATGATTTACTTCAACTCTGCTGTATAGTAATAGTGACTTTAAGTAAGATGTGTGTGTGTGTGTGTGTGTGTGTGTGTGTGTGTGTGTGTGTGTGTGTGTGTGTGTGTGTGTGTGTGTGTGTGTGTGTGTGTGTGTGTGTGTGTGTGTGTGTGTGTGTGTGTGTGTGTGTGTGTGTGTGTGTGTGTGTGTGTGTGTGTGTGTGTGTGTGTGTGTGTGTGTGTGTGTGTGTGTGTGTGTGTGTGTGTGTGTGTGTGTGTGTGTGTGTGTGTGTGTGTGTGTGTGTGTGTGTGTGTGTGTGTGTGTGTGTGTGTGTTGTATGCGTGGTTCACCGCTGTCTTGGATCACATGTTGGACTCGTGATTGACAGTACTTCCTCCCCCGAAGAGAGCTTAGAAATCATATATGACCAACCTATGGGTAAAGCTGTGACCTTGCATGTACACACATGCCCAACTCCCCGCCCACGAGAGTTGGAGTAACGACGCACAGCACAGGGGTACTGAAATTATTTCAGCCCTGGGCTGCGTGCGTGTGTGCGTGCGTGCGTGTGTGTGTGTGTGTGTGTGTGTGTGTGTGTGTGTGTGTGTGTGTGTGTGTGTGTGTGTGTGTGTGTGTGTGTGTGTGTGTGTGTGTGTGTGTGTGTGTGTGTGTGTGTGTGTGTGTGTGTGTGTGTGTGTGTGCGTGCGTGTGTGGGGGTTTGGGGGGATGGGTGTGTGCGTGCATGCGCGCGCGCGCGCGCGCGCGCGCGTGTGTGTGTGTGTGTGTGTGTGTGTGTGTGTGTGTGTGTGTGTGTGTGTGTGTGTGTGTGTGTGTGTGTGTGTGTGTGTGTGTGTGTGTGTGTGTGTGTGTGTGTGTGTGTGTGTGTGTTTTCTCCCCGTTCTCTCCTTATATGCAAGGGGGGACGGAGAGGGGGGGTCGCCGATTGGATGAAGCGGCCTTGCTGTGGATGTGCTGTGTCTTGCGACACTGCTTCTGACCCAGGGCGGTGGGCAGGGTGCAGGGATGACCCGTCATCCAGGAGGTGCTCAGATGAGAGGGAGGGTGGGAGGGGTGTGGAGTGTATGTAGGGATGAAATGGGTGGGAGTGTTTTTATGCCTTTCCCTTTTTGGCTACCTCCCTTGGAAGGGGGAAAAAGCCTTGGTATATGTATATGTATGTAGTAGACGCTCAAGAATCACCATCAGTTTCCAATGCTCTGCTCATTTGGTGTACGTTCTATTCGTATAGAGCTCCATAATGATAATTATCTCCACACTGATGGTGACATCAATTCACTAGAATCAGTACAGAGAAGAATTACCAAAATGATACATGGACTCGGAAATTTACCTTACGAAGAGAGGCTTAGGCACCTAAACTTACACTCTCTGGAAAGACGTAGAGTGCGGGGTGATCTAATAGAAGTGTTCAAGTGGATCAAAGGCTATAACAAGGGTGAAGCAAACAAGGTCATCATAATAAAACAAAAGGTCAGGACTCGCAGTAATGGGTATAAACTGGACAAATTTAGATTTAAGAAGGAAATAGGCAAGAATTGGTTTACTAATAGGGTGGTCGATGAATGGAATAAACTTAGTAACCATGTAGTAAGCGCTGAAACTATCAGTTGTTTTAAAAATCGATTAGACAACTTTATGGATGGGGATGACAGGTGGTG
>NC_134806.1:20513357-20530857 GCF_046742065.1 Oratosquilla oratoria
TTTTCCTTCGTCTGGATGACACTTCGGCGTTTGCGGCCATCCAGACCACCTGGTGCCTCCGCGAAATTTGACGCCACGCAAAACTTCACGTCCTAGTCGCTAAAGTAAGAACCTACGAATAACGACTTACAACTGTAGCTGTCCATAAGAACAGGTCAGCTGACTCCGGAGAGGAAAACTAATGATATAATGTCATGAATAAGCATCCAAGGTACCAACACAAAATTTCGTTATTCCTCGTGACATCAACTTCTTAGTTTTCTATCAAAATGAACTGATTCCTTCTTGCTTCGGCTTTGATACATGTGCCTTGTTATACAAGAAAGGGAATCTTGTCCTTCGCTGTGACGGAGGTGGTGTTGGAAGGACGTGGCAGGGCCGTAGAAAGGACACGGAAGGATTAGAAAAGAAGAAGGACAAGTTGAAAGTTGCTGAAAAGGGGAGTAGAGAAAACGTGGGAAAAATGGACGAGTTCAAAGAAAAAGACAAAACTTAAAGGAAGAAGTTAAGGGACAGTTCCTTTTATGCTGACATGACGTCATCAAGCTTGATCAAGTCTTTGGGGAGGGCGTCTGAGTTTGAACCGTTACCTGTAACGGAATTAACGGTCCCTCAGGAGAACGGTTGAAGGCAGAGCGATGACGCTGCAGAATGGGCACCAGGAAATTAAGAGAGAGAGAGGAGAGAGAGAGAGAAAGAGAGAGAGAGAGAGAGAGAGAGAGAGAGAGAGAGAGAGAGAGAGAGAGAGAGAGAGAGAGAGAGAGAGAGAGAGAGAGAGAGAGAGAGAGAGAGAGAGAGAAAGAGAGAGAGAGAGAGAGAGAGAGAGAGAGAGAGAGAGAGAGAGAGAGAGAGAGAGAGAGAGAGAGAGAGAGAGTGAGAGGGCGAAAGAAAGGGAAAAAGAAATCAGTAAAGGAAGAATAAATATGGAAGAAAGGGCGGAAGGAAAGAAGAAAGGAAGAGAGGAAGGAAGAGAGGAAGAATGCAATAAAGAAAGGAAGGGAGAAGGAAAAGGGAAAAGGAAGGTAAGTAGGGTAGGAAGAAGAATGGACAAAACAAGTGAGAAAAAGAGGAAGGAAAAAGGAAGAAAAAGAAAGGAAAGAGAAGAAAGGAAGGAACGAAAAAAAATAAAGAATGAATGAATGAAAGAAAGATTATTATAGTTTTTATTTATTCATTTATTTGTTTATGATTATTATGGGGGGTTTTCATCCGACGTAGATATGGACCAAAAGGTCTCCTGTCGGCATGCTCCGCCTTTGTAATCCTTTGAATGAATGAATGAATGAATGAATGAATGAATGAATGAATGAAACAAATAAACAGACAAACAAACAAACAACAGAAAGAAAGAAAGAGATAAAGAAAGAATGAATTAAAGAAAGAATGAATGAATGAATGAATGAATGAATGAATGAATGAATGAAACAAATAAACAAACAAACAAACAAACAACAGAAAGAAAGTAAGAAAGAAAGAAAGAGGTAAAGAAAGAAAGAAGAAAGGATTGAAGAAAGAGATCAAGAAAGAAAAAGAAATGGAAGAGGAAAGGAAAGAAAAACAAATTTGTTCCCTCAGTTGAATTGAATTATCTGGTTTCAACCTAAACAAAATTTGTAAAGTGTATCATCGTGGCGAAAAGAATGATTAAGAAACCTTAACTCTTTCTGTTACGATGCCGTTTCCTAAATTAAATAAAATAGTCTGGCCCTCCTTTTGGAAGGCCAATTTACACAAGATAGCCGATAACCTGAGTGAGATTATGATAAATTGGGTTTGAATTCAGGCAAAACCATTATCAATTTTTTTTTCTTTTTTTTTTTTTCTTACTGACCCTAAGCGATTTATTTTGTCCCTAGTTTGGTTAACACATTGAGGGAGTTTAGGTAGTGATGGTGTTTCGTTATTGTGGTAATAGTAATGGTTATGACAGTGGTTAACTAATGGATAATTGTAACGGTAATGGTAATCATGATGGTAGTGGCAATTAATGGTAATTGATCATGGTAACGGTAAGGGTAATGATGATGGCATTGGTAGTTAATGGTAATGGTAATGGAAATGGTAATAGTAAAGGTACTGGTAAAGGTAATGGTAATAGTGGAAGTGATTACCGTAACTTATCCATGAAACGAGGAGTGTGTTAGTAACGACGCTAGTAAGGATAGAAGCGACTGCGGCAGCGTTGGCGATGATGGTCATAGTCATAGTCATAATCATAGTCATAGTCATAGTCATAGTTATAGTCATAATCATAGTTATAGTCATAATCATAGTCATACTCATGATCAAAGTCATAGTCATATTCATGGTCATAGTCATAGTCATACTCATGGTCATGGTCATACTCATGGACATAGTCATAGTCATACCCATGGTCATAGTCATACTCATGGTCATGGTCATACTCATGGACATAGTCATAGTCATACCCATGGTCATAGTCATAGTCATAATCATGGTCATAGTCATAGTCATATTCATAGTCATAGTCATAGTCATAGTCATACTCATGGTCATAGTCATACTCATGGTCATGGTCATACTCATGGACATAGTCATAGTCATACTCATGGTCATAGTCATAGATATAGTCATAGTCATAACCATAGTCATAGTCATAGATATAGTCATAGTCATAGTCACAGTCATAACCATAGTCATAGTCATAGTTATAGTCATAGTCGTAGTCATAATCATAGTAAATAGTTATAGTCATAGCCATAGTCATAGTCATACTCATAGTCATAGTCATAGTCATAGTCATAATCATAGTCGTAGTCATAGCCATAGTCATACTCATGGTCATACTCATGGCCATAGCCATACTCATGGTCATAGTCATAGTCATATACATTGTCATAGTCATGGTCATAATCATGCTCATGGTCATAGTCATAGTCATAGTCATGGTCATAGTCATACTCATGGTCATAGTAATGGTCATAGTCATAATCATAGTCATAGTGATAGTCATAGTCATATTCATATTCATAGTCATATTCATATTCATAGTCATAGCTATAGTCATAGTCATAGGTGTAGTCATAGTTATGGTCATAGTCATAATCATAGCCATAGTTGTAATCGTAGTCATAGTGATAGTCATAGTCATAATCATAGTCATCGTCATAGTCATAGTCATAGTTATACTCAATGTGATGGTGTTGATGAAGGTGATAGTGATGACGACGATGAAGCATCTTGCTTGCTGGCATAAGATCACCCAGCAGAATTACGCTGGTGATGTCATCAGCGGCAGCTTTGATGGTTCGAACGCCCACTGGTACATTAACGACGATGAACCGAAATCACCTGATATTAGGTAACATCAAGGGGCTTCACATAAACAAGACGTAGGTCACATTGACTCGAAGCTTACATTTGTTGTTGACTGACCGCCAATGCACAGTTGGAAGTTAAGATTATGGAGGTGAAGGTCACATGGAGATTAGCCTGTACGCCCACCCACCCCCACCCCCGTGTTGCACTTTTTATATTGTATTATGGTCAACGCCAAAAGATTTCATTCAGCCGAAGGGGGGGATAGTTCCGAGTACAAATTGCCGGTGATGAGAAATAGGGATTGAAAAAAGGGGAAAGAATTGTGAATTTAGGAGAGTTAGGAGATGGGACGGGAGAGGAAGAAAGAGGAGAAAAGGGAGATGAGGAGAGAGGAAGGAAGGAGAAGAGAGGGGAGAGTTGATATTGAAAACCAGAGAAGAAGAGGGTGTGAGAATTGAGAGTAAAGAGGACGGGAGGAGAGGAAGAGAGGAGAAGGTAGGCGGAGGGGAATAGAGGGGAGGGAGGAGAGAGGGAGGAAATGAGAGGACAGAGGATCAGGGAGGAGAGAAAAAGAAAGGAGGAAGAGAGAAGACAGAAGAGGAATAGAGGAGGACAGGAGAGATGAGGTGGGGGAAGGGAAGGGAAGGAAAGGTGAGGGCATGGGAACAGAGGACAAAGGAGAGAGGGGGAGAGGGGAAGAAAGGGTAGGAAGGAGAGGATTGGGGATGAGAAAGGAGAGGGGAAAAAGAGGGCATAGGAGAAAGCGAAGAAGAGAGGAAAGTTGACATGAGGGAAGTAGATGGAAGGGGAGGAAATGAGAGTATAAATGAGCTTAGTATAAGGAGGAAGAGAGGGGAGGAGACGGGACGGAAGAGGAATAGAGGAGGAAGAGAGGAGAAATGAGGGGAGAGCAGGTGAGGGGAAGGAAGGAGGGCGTAGGGGAGAAGAGAGTAAGGGAGAAGAGTAGAGGGGAGGACAGGATAGATCTGAGGGTGGAAGTTCGATGTGAGGTGAAGAGAATGGAGGAAAGGGGAGGCGAGGGAATCTGATATTTTCAGTCATAGAGCTGGTAAAAAGAAATATATCTAATTCAGGTCAGCAGGAGGAGGGGAAAGTAAAATTAAAAAGTGATAAGTATTCTTTTTTGAGTGATGTATAGTCTCCAGTCATAAAGAACGCTAAGTGACTTGGTCAGTATGGATGTCACTAAGCCACTAAAACATCGACTGCATGAAACATACAGGTAATGCCCCATACGAGGACCGAGAAGGGGAAGAAAGGAATGGAAGGGTAAGGGAGGGTAGGGGGACATGAAAGGGGAGAAGAGGGGGAGAGGGACATAAGAGGAGAGGGGAAAAGAAGGGACTAGAGGAGAAGGGAAGAAGGGATGGGAGCGAAAAGGAGAGGAAGGAAGGAAGATAGAGAGAGAAGAGGAGGGGAGAGAAGAGAAGCAAAGAGTGTGGAGGGGAGGTCAGGGGAGGGGAGAAAAGGGGTGAGAGGCGAGGAGTGATTGGAAAAGAGAGAGGAAGGAAGGAAGGGGGAGAAGCGAGGAGAGGAAGGAAGGGCCAGAAGTTAGGGGAGCAGAAGAGGAAGGAGGAGGTTACAGGGGAGGAAACGGAAGTAGAGGGAGGGGAGAGAATGGGAGAGAGGAGAAGTAAAGGAGTAGAGGAGGGGAGGGGAGAGAATGGGGGAGAGGAGAGAGTTAGAAGGAGAAGGAGAAGAGTGGGGAGATTAGAAGACTTGAGGAGAGGGATTAGATAGGGGAGTGGGAAGAGAGGAACTATTAGGAGAGAATAGAAGAAGAGAAAGGAGGGGAAGAAAGTGAAGGAGGGGGGAGAGAAGAGAGGAGTGAAGAGGGGAAGGAAGAGTAGGAAGAGAGGACACTAGTGGCGTGGCCGGGAGTTCAGTCAACTTTTTTATCGTCTATTTTCAATTTCCACCTTATGTTTATTGTGGCAGCCGCCAGGCGATTTTATTCAGCTGTGGGGAGCCCAGCATAAACGTAGATTATTTCGGAAGGAATAATCTTCCTCATACTCGCAATTCCTACAACTATTAATACTACGAAACCGTGCTTGTTCCTCCACAGTCCTCCTTTTGTTCATTCTTGTCACCCTGGTTGAGTAGGTTCAATGTAACCTAACCTAACCTAACCTAACCTAACCTAACTTAACCTAACCTAACCTAACCTAACCTAACCTAACCTAACCTAACCTAACCTAACCTAAACTTATTGGAATGTTTCTTTTGGCGTGTTTTCGGAGATACCGAAGACTAGCAAAACAGGTTGCCATACGTACGATAGAGAAGACACAGAGTTCCCCAGAGAAGGGGAATATGGACCCACGAAAGACCCTGAAAGTAATGGGTATGTGTCTCCACTCTTGGTACTTGAGACTCATAGACATAATTTACCATCTACCGAAAGGGCTCGTTCTTACTTGCGGTGTTGCCTAAGGTAGTGATACAGTAACCCAAGGAAGAGGAGGAGGAGAAGGAAGAAGAGGAGGAGGAGGAGGAGGAAGAGGTGTTTGGACTCAATACCTCCTCTGAAGCTCTGGGCTCATTACGCTGATGGTGTGTTTGCAGTTTTGGATAAGGACGCCATCCTGAAGCCATTTTTTGGGAAGAACTTGGCATTCTAGTTCGAGATGGGAAAGCAAACGGAAGGTCGGCTGCCGTTCCTAGACATCGAAGTCTGACGAGAAAGGACCACGGTAATCACAACGGTATGTTGAAAGAGACACGTCGACTGCCTAATGAACTACCATTTACCACCTCGACTGTCACACTAGAAGTGTAATCAGGGCACTGTGGAAAAGGGAGGAAAAAAATGACCAACTGAAACAGGAGAAGAGCCCTTTAAAGAACGTATTTTCTGCAAATGGTTATCCCGAGCAAATGACGAAGAGGAATGCTTGCAAAAGCTTCCCTCTCTTAAACCCACGTTCTTGTCAGTACCTTATGTCAAAGGAGCTTGAGGGACGGCTTCCTGGCCAAAGGTGAAGCACAAGATGAGTGACGTACACAAAATTTTATTGTATTCATATATACATGTATGTATATATGTATATATCACAAGACGAAAATGTAGTAGCACATTTAGTAAAATGTTTTAAATTACCCACTGTCGGAGAAACAAAGCAAAGGAGACAGACGAACTGTATATTTCGACCACTACTGTGGTCCTCTTCAGCAGAATGGATACAAGGTAAGATGTACAAGAGTTTATACAGTGAGAGAGGTACAAAATAGGAACAAGGGGAGGTGGCTCAAGTCACATGTCCGAGGTGGGGCGAATTCGGTAATGGTAATAATTTATTCACAGCATAAGTTGTTATACAATCAGGTGACCATTGCCCTTTTGATGTGTTGAAATTTGGCAAGTGTTTAATGAGGAAAGATTCAACTAACTTTCTCCTGAAGCTACAATTGGATTTATAAATTAATTCTGGATTGTTCCAATCTATGCGGTGATCCTTTGTTGATGTATGGAGGAAGACCGCGGAGTTGTTTTGTGCATACCTGACAGAGTTTTTGTGCTCTTTTACTCTGGTGTTGAGGTCCCTACCAGTTTGACCCCAGTAGACCTCATTACAGTCTTTACACGGTAGTTTATATACTCCTGGGTTATTATCTGATTTGGGTTTTTGATGTATATTTACTACCTTATGAAAAATGCTATTAGGATAGTTGAAGACCAATTTAATCTTATCTTGTGGTAACATATTAGAAGCTTCGTCCAATAAATGGTTGTATGGGATCTTTATACAAGTATTGTCCCAATTGTGCTGGTTGTTTGTTTGGGAAGAGTTCTTATAATAGCTGATTTTTGCCTTGCTAAGAGCTTTTGTCAACAACCAAGTTGGATAACCTAATTTGCTCAATTGTAAGTTAATTGTATCTAATTCTTTATTTAAAAATTGAACGCTACAAATTCTTAATGCTCTTAAAAAGAGGCCCGAAGCAACACTTAGTTTAACCCTTTCTGGATGGTAACTAAAAAAATGTAAATAGCTACCAGTATGCGTGGGCTTTCTATATACTGTAAAATCCAAATGTCCATGACTTCTGATCACTAGTATGTCCAGAAAGGGAATGCTGTTGTCCTCTTCCCATTCGACTTTAAATTTTATACTAGGTGACAAATTATTAAGCTTGATGTAAAAGTCATTAAATGGTCCCCAACTATCGTCCCAAAACGTAAAAATATCATCAACGTATCTAAACCAGATCATGTCGGGTGGTTTTATGTCCGGTAGCAACTAATATGTTACCACAAGATAAGATTAAATTGGTCTTCAACTATCCTAATAGCATTTTTCATAAGGTAGTAAATATACATCAAAAACCCAAATCAGATAATAACCCAGGAGTATATAAACTACCGTGTAAAGACTGTAATGAGGTCTACTGGGGTCAAACTGGTAGGGACCTCAACACCAGAGTAAAAGAGCACAAAAACTCTGTCAGGTATGCACAAAACAACTCCGCGGTCTTCCTCCATACATCAACAAAGGATCACCGCATAGATTGGAACAATCCAGAATTAATTTATAAATCCAATTGTAGCTTCAGGAGAAAGATAGTTGAATCTTTCCTCATTAAACACTTGCCAAATTTCAACACATCAAAAGGGCAATGGTCACCTGATTGTATAACAACTTATGCTGTGAATAAATTATTACCATTACCGAATTCGCCCCACCTCGGACATGTGACTTGAGCCACCTCCCCTTGTTCCTATTTTGTACCTCTCTCACTGTATAAACTCTTGTACATCTTACCTTGTATCCATTCTGCTGAAGAGGACCACAGTAGTGGTCGAAATATACAGTTCGTCTGTCTCCTTTGCTTTGTTTCTCCGACAGTGGGTAATTTAAAACATATGTATATATATATATATATATATATATATATATATATATATATATATGTATATATATACTGTATATACACACATATATAAATATACATATATATATATACACATACATACATATGTGTGTGTGTGTGTGTGTGTGTGTGTGTGTGTGTGTGTGTGTGTGTGTGTGTGTGTGTGTGTGTGTGTTTCTTCCTCTTCCTCCTTACATATCCGACACAACGATACCTCACTTTATTAAAGACTCAAACGTTTCGACTCAGAGTTAAGATTGCCCTGACGATCCAAAAGAAACCCGACAAACTGGACATACGCATTTCGCCTGAGGAGAATTTGGACAAGACGGCGATTGTTTTAATCACAATAAAAGGAAATCACAGGGCCTCAGGAAGGGGAGGAGAAGGGAGTGGAATGGGAGGGCGATTCAAAGAAAGCTTCCGCAAAGAAAACTTTGGAAGATTCTGCCGGAAGTCAAAGGCGCAACTTCAAAGAAATCAAACACGGGGGATTGTTCCACGTGGGAGTTGGAGTTGGAGAGGGGGACAGGGAGGGACTGGAAGAGTGAATTGGCTGGAATCTTTGAAGCGGAGGGGAATTGGTGGTTGTAAACTCGAGGAAGGGGAGACTTCCAGACAAAGGAATGAACCAAAGAAGGAACAAAAAGAAACTGGGAAGAAGTTGAAGAAATGGCATAGGTTGTCGAGGGAAAGGTGTGAGTGATTGACTGATTGACTAAATGAATGAATGAATGAATGAATGAATGAATGAATGAATGAATGAATGAATGAATGAATGAATGAATGAATGAATGAATTGATGAATGATTGAATAAATGGACGAATAAGTGAATAAATAACTGAATGAATAATGAATGAATGAGTGAATGAGCGAGAGAATAAATGAATGAATAAATGAGTGAATGAATGAGTAAATGAATGAATGAGTGAATGAATGAATGAATGAATTAATGAATGAGTAAATGAATGAATGAATGAATGAATTAGTGAATGAGTGAATAAATGAATAAATGAGTGAATGAATGAATGATTGAATTAGTGAATGGATGAATTAGATAATGAGTGAATGAATAAATGAGTGAATGAGTGAAACACTCACACATAAACACACGCCAGACACAAACACAAACACACACATGCGCGCTGGGTCATCACTGCGTGCATTTCGATTCCCACTGTGTCCAAGCCGGTTCTCACTACGTCCTGTCAGTTCTGGCAGAACGTAGTGAGGACGTAATAAGGACGTAATGAGAACGTAGTGAGACGTAGAGAGAACGTAGTGAGGACGTAATGAGGACGTAGTGAGAACGTAGTGAGGACGTAGAGAGAACGTAGTGAGGACGTAATGAGGACGTAGTGAGAACGTAGTGAGGACGTAGAGAGAACGTAGTGAGGACGTAATGAGGACGGAGAGAGAACATTGTGAGGACATAATGAGGACGTAGTGAGAACGTAGTGAGGACGTAGAGAGAACGTAGTGAGGACGTAATGAGGACGTAGTGAGAACGTAGTGAGGACGTAGAGAGAACGTAGTGAGGACGTAATGAGGACAGAGAGAGAACATACTGAGTACATAATGAGGACGTAGTGAGAACGTAGTGAGGACGTAGAGAGAACGTAGTGAGGACGTGCTCTGGTGTAAACGCCCTATTAGGCACTTCAATGACAGCCTTACGGACCAGATCCAAGCGTCAATCTTTTATGGAGAATTTCTAATAACTATTAAAAACAAGAGCCTTCAATTTTGTCTCTTCTTGGGATGTGATCCCATTCCTGAATCCGGCAAAAGGTAACACCTTGCCCTGGGCAGTTTCCACATAGAAAACTGTCCCACGGCCGTATACGCCCAATTATCAATAATGCCTGAATCAGCCGCAAACTAGATGAAGCATACACGCCACTTTTGGAGGTGGGCTACAGTCACCCGAAAAATTGCTAAGGATACGATACGAAACAACAAAAGTCTTCATTCGAAATTACGAAACGAACACGCTAAAAGCTTTTCATTTCTATACGGAGATGTTAAAGTTCATTGTACCAAGTTATCTATCTATTCGAGAGTTTCACAGAAAGGTACTTGCTTTTAATAAAGCATTGCGGGAAGTTGACGGTTTCCAATATTCCGACGAAATGTTTGACAAGTTAGAATTATTCCAAGAAAATATCGAAGAAAGAGCTTCTGAGAAACTTATGCAACATTACTTTGCTGGATATAGGGAGTTTGTAAAAAATGGTGGAAAAGCTGATCATAGAAATTATCAGATGAACTATCTTGACAGGGCATTTCATAGGTCTCAACGTACCAAACGGGGTAACAAGTAGGCCATCAAAAAAGTGCGAGAAAAAGCATTAAATCACCCGAAAAATTGCTAAGGAAAATAAAACAGATTCTTAACTTTTAGCTTAATTATTTTTCCCCTTTTTAAAAAACTTGGGCGTAGCCCAGGAGCGCCGCAGGCCAAGCACCCGCGGCGTAGCCGTGGCTGGCGCAGCCAGGTGCTTGTTCTCTTAAAAAAAAAAAAAAAAAAAAAAAAAAAAGTTTACCAAGATTGGTTTCTTGTAATCCTCCATTTGTTACTTCTCAATTTCTGAAACCTTTATGACTCCATGAAACGATGATGTCTCCAAGGACAGAAGCGCTGGTTATGGGCAAAGAAATATAAAGAATTACAAAGGATTACAAAGGCGGAGCAAGCAGACAGGAAACATTTTGGTCCATAACTAAGTCGGATGCGAATTTTTTTTTAATAATGATAGATTAATAAATAAAAAACATAATAGTATAAATAATAATACATAAAATTAATAAACAAATGCATAATTATAGTTAAATAATAAGCAAACATGTAAATAGTAAATAATAATAAATCGAAATATAACTAATAATAAATGAGAATCAAGCAAATAATAATAAACAAACAGACAAATGATAACAAAACAAATAAACAAATAATATAGAATAAATGGCAGTAATTACAGCATCTTGCTTATATGTTTATCTAAATACAAATGTAAATCCGTAGTGACATAAGAATAAGAAACGTAATGGAAAGGCGTTAGATGACGTCACGGAAGTGAATGAAATCAGTTGGCGGCAGCCAATTAAAAAAAAGTAAAATGACGTTTGGTACTCCAGAGGTTGATGAAACGGGAGCGTAGCGTCTCTACCAAAGACCGGGAGAAGTAAAAAAAAAAAAAAAAAAAAAAAAGAGGATGGTTTGTTCAACTACGGGTTGTTTGCTAAAAGACAAAAAGAGTTCCGAAAATGGCTGAGCTCCATCACGGTGTGTTGAACTACAGGGCTTGTAAACACTGTTTCGAATTACAGAGGCGCCTGGTCGAATTACAGGAGCTGCGAAGGAAATGATATCAGAAACGAGATCCAGAAATTATGATGGAGATTCAACATTGGCTAGGAGAGGAAAAAAGAGGAGAGAAGAGAGAGAGATAAAGAATATGAAGGAGAAAAAGAGAGGAAAGAGAAGAGAGAGACAGGTACAAACAGGAATAAATAAAAACACAAAACGATAGACAGACATACAGGCAGACACACAGCAATATGCACTGATATATTCATAGATATATAGAAAGACCGATACACAGGTAGACAGACAGAAGGAGAAGTAGAAATAGAGGAATGGACAAAGAGGAAGAGGAAATCATTAACAGGAGTTAGAAGAAATAATTGTGTGTGCGTGTGTGTGAGAGAGAGAGAGAGAGAGAGAGAGAGACAGACAGACAGACAGACAGATAGACAGACAGACAGACAGACCGACAGAGAAAGAGACACATAGAGAGAAAGAGAGGGAGAGACAGAAGACAGAGAGAGAGAGAGAGAGAGATAGACAGACAGACAGACAGACAGACAGACAGACAGACAGACAGACAGAGAAAAGCACAGATAAACACAGAGAGACACAATTAGAGAGAGGAAAAGAGAGTGAAGGAGAGGAGTGAGGAAGAGGGAAGGAGAGAGTGAAAGGGTGGAAAGGGGGTGAGAAAGGGAGAGATTGAGGAGAACGAGGGAGAGCGAAAGGAAGAGAGGGAGAAGGAATGGGAGTAAGGGGAGAGAGAGGGAGGAAGAGAGAAGAAGGAGTGAGAGGAGGAAAAAGACAAGAAAAGAGAAAGAGACAAAGAGAGAGTGAGAGAAGGAGTGTTTGAAGTGAAGGAGGGAGAGAGGAAGTGAGGGAGGGAGGGAGGGAGAGAGGGAGGGAGGAAGGGAGAGAGAGAGGGAGAGAGGGAGGGAGGGAGAGAGGGAGAGAAGAAGGGAGGAAGGGAGAGAGGGAGGGAGAGAGGGAGAGAAGAAGGGAGGAAGGGAGAGAGGGAGGAAGGGCGAAAGAGAGAGAGAGAGAGAGAGAGAGAGAGAGAGAGAGAGAGAGAGAGAGAGAGAAGGAGGGAGGAAGAGAAGGAGGGAGAGAAGGAGAGAGAGAGGGAGGAAGGGAGGGAGAGAGAGAGAGGGGAAGGGAAGAAGAGAGAGAGGGAGAGAGAGAGGGGGAGAAGGAGGGAGGAAGAGAGAGAGGGAGGCAGAGAAGGAGGAAGAGAGAGAGGGAGGAATAGAGGGAGGAAGGGAGGGAAAGAGGAAGGGAGGGACAGAGGGAGAGAGCGAGAGACGGAGGGAGAGAGGGAGGGAGTGAGGGATGGAGGAGGGATGAGTGGGAGGGAACCCATCAAGGGAATGGACTCCCAGAATAGGTTTGTTAGTCAGAGTGGACTTGGAGGAAGGGGTTTATCTGGTACAGTAGCGTTGGGAACTGAGTTAAACTAGAGAGAGGGGAGTTAGGAAAAGGGATGATTGGACGGCTGAAGGACAGGCAACTGGACGCGAGGGAGAGAAGCTTGCGAGAAGCTGAAGTTAATGGCTTTAGAAAATTCGTCCAACCAGAGAAAGAATTGTCTATCTACACACGTGCACGTAAGCATATACACGAATACACGCACACGTAAAGAGACATGCACACACACACGTGCACACACACATACATTTATGTATTATTTATTGTATATATACATAAACATATACACACACATACAAATACACACACACACACACACACACACACACACACACACACACATATATATATATATATATATATATATGTATATACATATATGTATAACACACAGGAACCCACAGTCGGAGAAAGAATAAACTTCGAATAAAGAATAATCCTATATTTCGGCTATCAACTGTAGCGATGGAGGCTTCTCTTCCACTCCACCTCATCTTCAAGTCTTTTCCGGGACTAAAACAAGCCTACAGAATGTTGGAATCTTCGCTCATCGCCAGTAAGAAGAGAAAGAACCAGAAGACGTTCCTGTCCAACTGTTTAGAAGAACAAGTGTGCCCTAATTCGTTCAGGTTCCTGAAACGATCTTCACTAGGGTACAGTTTTCCCTCGTACATTAGTGCTTTTCTGTTAGAACGAGTGCGTGTTGCTTCTTTGGAATTTGAAAACCTCCTTTGGAAATCCAGACATGCACGGAGGCACCTGTGTTTAGTTAGTCCCAACCAGTCCATTTTTAAGTCTCTTTGCGCCCAAGCTCTTCACAAGGCTTGTTTCCTCAGTGGCCAACACCAGGCCAACCTCACACGTAAACTCCATAGACTTTGCAATAACAGTGTTTGGTCCAAATTTTCTCTCACGGACAACGTCATCAACCTCACCAACATTGAATTGTCCAACACCCAACTAGAAGTGTTAGGGCTTGGACTTAATTTCGCCCTCACTCCCGAGAGAAACCATGTTTTGGACTTTTTGGTTGGTTTTGACAAATATTTAGCTAATAACCACTATGACAAAGATCTTGCCTGCCTTAAAGGGGTTTTATTAAATGGTATTTCAGAATGTTTTAAAAATGAAAGTGGCCTACCAAAAAGACACAGGGAGGCCCTGTCTGCTCTTAAGAAGCTTGACAACATCATCATCACAAAAGCGGATAAAGGTGGCAATATTGTTATTTTAGATCAGTCTGTTTATGTCACGAAAGCCCATGAGTTGCTTAATGATTCGGCCACTTATGAAAAACTCACCAAAAATCCCCATAAGAACGCAGCCGCCGAGTTTAACAGACAAGTCCGTAATATCACAGTTGATAAACGCATTATTGATTTGAAAGTTACCAACCCTAAGCTCCCATATTTTTATGGTCTCCCTAAAATTCACAAAACAGACATTCCCCTCAGGCCCATCATATCCAACCGTGGCTCCTGCACTAGCAAACTTGCTAAATGGCTGGCGGATATTTTATCCCCGTACGTAGGTAATTTCTCTAATTCTCATATCACAAATTCATGTGATTTTATTTCTAAGACCAAAAATATGAAAGTTCAGGGTTTAAGGCTCCTCAGCCTTGATGTTACCTCGTTATTTACGAAAATTAATGTTGATGATGTACTTACTTTTTTGGAAACCAAACTGCAACCGTTTCAAGACTCTTTCCTCCTCCCTGTCAACAAAATTCTTGCTTTAGTTCGCCTGTGTGTTTCTTCAAATGTTTTCTCCTTTCAAGACCAATTCTTCCGTCAAAAATTCGGTTGCAGTATGGGTTCCAATTTGTCTCCTGTTTTGGCCAATTTGTACATGGAGTATTTTGAGTGTACCCTTTTGCCCAGCATCAAACCGCCCGAAATGATTTGGCTCAGGTACGTAGACGATATCTTTTCGGCATGGGATGACAGTTGGGGCCCATTTGAAGTGTTCCATGATAAATTGAACCAATTGACCCCGAATCTTAAATTTAAAGTTGAATGGGAAGAAGGACACCAAATCCCTTTCTTGGATATTTTATTAAGAAGAACTGATGATAATTTATTCTTTACAGTATACCGTAAGCCCACCCATTCAGGCAGTTATCTCCACTTTTTTAGCAATCACCCTGACAATGTCAAAAAAAGTGTTGCCTCTGGCCTTTTTTGAGGGCTTTCAGGATTTGCAGTCCTCAATTTCTGGACCACGAGATTGAGGTGATCAAATGTCAACTTGAGAAGTTGGCTTATCCTCCTTGGTTTCTGGACCAAGCCCTCAGTAAGGCTAGGGCCAACCATTTTAAAACTTCCGTCCCCTCAAATTTTCACCGCTCCTTTAAGGACATTTTAAAGATTCCATTCAATAATACCATCAGTTCTTCTACTAAATTGTTTCCTCGTGAACGTCTCACTATTGCTTATCACTATCCTAACACCGTACGTAAGCAAATTGTGAACGTTCAACAAAAGCCGAAGGAAGTTGAGTCACCTGGTGTTTATTGTTTGCCCTGCAAAGATTGTGATTTGGTTTACTTGGGTCAAACCGGGAGAGACTTGAACACTAGATTGGTAGAACATAAAAGGTCAATTAGGTATGGGCAGGAAAATTCGGCTGTATTTCTTCATGTTAAAAATAAGAATCATTCTTTCGACTGGGGTAAGGCCAGATTAGTGTTCAAGTCCCACTGTGGTTTCAGGAGGAAAATAGTCGAATCAGCATTAATTGAGGAATGCCCTAATATTAATATTTCTAAAGGGCAGTGGACACCTGACATTATCTCACGCGCAGCAATAAATAAGCTCGTGCGGACGTTACATCCTCCCCTCTCCTCACCCCCTCCCTCCTCCGCCACCCCAGTTAGCCCCGCGTCTGAGTGAGGTCAACTGTCCACATCTCTTCTTACTGCAGTTTATAAGTCCCCTCTGTTCTCTATCTTATGTACTTTCCTGAAGAGGGCTACAGTTGATAGCCGAAATATAGGATTATTCTCTATTCGAAGTTTATTCTTTCTCCGACTGTGGGTTCCTGTGTGTTATCTACAAATGTGCTACTACATTTCTATTTAGAAATATATATATATGTATACACACACACATATATATACATATACTCGTATATATGCATATATATATACACTAGGAGCGTGTACTCACAAATGCGTTAGTAACCACTTATGCTTCGTTAGTAGTTTACTTTTCCTAGTGGTTACTTACGCATATATATATATATATATATATATATATATATATATATATATATATGTGTGTGTGTGTGTGTGTGTGTGTGTGTGTGTGTGTGTGTGTGTGTGTGTGTGTGTGTGTGTGTGTGTGTGTGTGTGTGTGTGTGTGTGTGTGTGTGTGTGTGTGTGTGTGTGTGTGTGTGTGTGTGTGTGTGTGTGTGTGTGTGTGTGTGTGTGTGTGTGTGTGTGTAATACTATTTATGCATGTATATGCATATACATATGTGTACAGGAAGACCATACTTCTCTGCTGACCTGTTTAAAAGTATTTTGGAAAATATTCCTAAACTCTTAAATTCAAATCATATGACTTTAATTCCCACGTTCATATATGTAACACGACTGTCTGCATTGCCTCTCACTGGCGCCAGACAATTCCAAGCAGCTTAGGAAGAGACCTAATGCCTAAAGTAGTTGAGATTGTCTTCGTGACTCTCTCCTTGTTACAGCCACCGTCTTTGTATTTTTCGTTTTGATTGTCATTAGGCGATTTTATACAGGTTCTTGCAAAAGTTCGTGCCCTAGAATTCAAGTCTTTGAATGTAGAAGCAACATCAAGAAGAATAAGATAATGATATTGATCGAGTTGGTTTTGTCTTTCAGAATACGATGAGCGACTTCAAACTGAATAAAATAGTCAGGGTACTACTTGAGATTCTAACCACTGCTGGACACTTGCCATCTAGTTTAATTCATTTATTTATTCATTTGTTTTTGTGTTTGCATTAATAGATAAGCAATACAGACTGGATACGTTATCATAACAGAAAAGATGGAGGCACAGGGCCTGTCTACCCCGATTTGATATCCCGTTCTTTCCCGTGAAAACAAATGTCGACGATCATAACACGCCGACCATCCCTTCGTCACGATTCACTCACGAATTCCTCTTAGTGTTGCAGGACAGCTGAGGAGGCAAGGAGTGACTCATTCTATCTTTGCAAAAGCGATGAAATACCAATGGACACATTTGAATCTATTTGCCGAGCGAGAAGTTAATCGAAACGGCGAAAAAAAAAATATGACATCGTTCCAACTGGAAATGCAATACGCTGAAGGGTCGGCGATGCGTATCGGATTTCAAGATAAATGTGGGACGGAGTTGATTTCCATCAAGTCTGAAATTTGTTTTATTTATTCACTTGTTTATTTTATATTTCGATTTTATTTCTTTGGTATTGTTTTATTTTTAGGTCGCAATTGGAAGTGGGAAAAGCCAGGTCTTTGATCTTATTTATTTGAAGTTTGATACACAGAATGCAATACATTGCGAGGACATCGTTTCGGGTGAAATATCAAGCGCTGTGTAATGGCAAAGGAAGAGAAACTG
>NC_134806.1:20535857-20538357 GCF_046742065.1 Oratosquilla oratoria
GGCTAATCCCTCTGAAATTACTACTACATTCACACTTGTCCCCTTTTCCCTTGTAAAGAGGAACTATACAGGCACTACTCCAGTCCTCCGGTACTCTACCCTCTCTCCAGCAAACATTAAATAACCTCACCAACCAGTCCACCATCACTGCACCTCCCTTTTTCAGACATTCTGCATGACATCCATCCAGACCAGGTGCCTTACCTGCTTTCATCATCTTTACAGCTGCCTTCACCTCATCCTTCCTTATTTCTCCTCCATTCTCCTCACTCATCACTCTCATTTTCTTCGCATTTCCCACTGCAGCTATCTTTCCTTCCCTATCCTCCTTCACATTCAGCAACTCCCTAAAGTATTCTGCCCATCTTCCCCTCACTGCCATCTCTTCCATTATCAACTCTCCATCTGTACCTTTTACCTTTTCTTTTCTACTTGATTCGCCTCCTCTTCCTCTCTTAATTTCTTTCCAAAACATCTTTTTATTACTTTCAAAATTTTCTGTCATACTCCTACCCCATTTCACATCTGCTCTCCTCTTTGCCTCCTTTACCTTTTGCTTTACTTCTCTTTTCTTTTCTTTGTACGTCTCATATGACTCCCCTGTCCTCTTTTGTAACCAATCTGTGAATGCTCGCTTCTTCTCTTCTACAGCCTTCTTTGTTTCCTCATCCCACCATTCACTACCCTTTCTTCTATTTCCCCCTGTCCTTCTTGTTCCACACACCATCCTTGCACACTTTAAGACTCCCTCCTTCAGGAGGAAAAGGGACAAAAGGTAGGGAGGTTCTTAGAGTGAACTCCTTGAATGAAAAGGAAAAGGAGAAGGAGTACGAAAAGAATAATAATAATAATAATGATAATAATAATAATAATAATAATAATAATAATAATAATAATAATAATAATAATAATAATAATAATAATAATATTTATAATAATAATAATAATAATAATAATAATAATAATAATAATAATAATAATAATAATAATAATAATAATAATAATAATAATAATAATAATAATAATAATAATAATAATAATAATAATAATAATAATAATAATAATAATAATAGTAATAATAATGATAATAATAATAATAATAATAATAATAATAATAATAATAATAATAATAATAATAATAATAATAATAATAATAATAATAATAATAATAATAATAATAATAATAATAATAATAATAATAAATAATAATAATAATAATAATAATAATAATAATAATAATAATAACAATAATAATATTAATAATAATGATAATAATGATAATAACGATAATAACGATAATAATAATAACGATAATAATAATAATAATAATAATAATAATAATAATAATAATAATAATAATAATAATAATAATAATAATAATAATAATAATAATAATAATAATAATAATAATAATAATAAAAATAATAATAGTAATAATATAATAATTAAAATAATAATAATTATAATAATAATAACGATAATAATAATAATAATAATAATAATAATAATAATAATAATAATAATAATAATAATAATAATAATAATAATAATAATAATAATAATAATAATAATAATAATAATAATAATAATAATAATAATAATAATAATAATAATAATAATAATAATAAGAAGAATATTAATAACAATAATAATAGCAATAATAATAACGATAATAATAACGATAATAATAACGATAATAATAATAACGATAATAATAATAACGATAATAATAATAATAATAATAATAATGATAATAATAATAATAATAATAATAATAATAACAATAATAATAATGATAATAATAATAATAATAATAATAATAATAATAATAATAATAATAATAATAATAATAATAATAATAATAATAATAATAATAATAATAATAATAATAATAATAATAATAATAATAATAATAATAATAATAATAATAATAATAATAATAATAATAATAATAATAATGTGGATAGGAGGTAAGGGAACACGGGCTGAGGGAAATACTTTTATTCCTGACTAGTTTCGCCTGAGTGGCTTCTTCAGAGGAAGCCACTCAGGCGAAACTAGTCAGGAATAAAAGTATTTCCCTCAGCCCGTGTTCCCTTACCTCCTATCCACATTCGTCACAATGTATACACAATAATAATAATAATAATAATGATGATAATAATAATAATAATAATAATAATAATAATAATAATAATAATAATAATAATAATAATAATAATAATAATAATAATAATAATAATAATAATAATAATAATAATAATAATAATAATAATAATAATAATAATAATAATAATAATAATAATAATAATACATACATACATACATACATATACCAAGGCTTTTTCCCCCTTCCAAGGGAGGTAGCCAAAAAGGGAAAGGCACAAAAACACTCCCACCCATTTCATCCCTAAATACACTCCACACCCCTCCCACCCTTCCTCTCATCTGAGCACCTCCTGGATGACGGGTCATCCCTGCACCCTGCCCACCGCCCTGG
>NC_134806.1:20545857-20548357 GCF_046742065.1 Oratosquilla oratoria
ATATATATATATATATATATATATATAATATCTGAGTAGAACCACCATTGACGGCATATGTCAATCAAATAATTCCGACAATTCCCCTCGGACTCGAACCGGGGCCTTGCGTGATGCTAGGCCGAAGCTCTACCAACTAAGCTATAGGGACTCTAAAATTCTCCATCTTGAAAGTTTATCAAACTCCCGAAGAATTAAGTCGACTGCTAACTGCCGTCCGAACTTTGTTTTTACGAAGAAATAAGCCTCAACTCATAGATAGTGGTTAAGCTAGTACGAATACTTGATGGACTTTCGTCGTTGTAATACCTGAATACAACCGCCATTGACGGCCTATGTCAATCAAATAATTCCGATAGTTGCCCCCGGATTCGAACCGGGGCCTTGCATGATGGACCGCACTTAGCAGTTGACTTAGTTCTTCGGGCGTTTGATAAACTTCCAAATTGGAGAATTTTAGAGTCCCTATACCTTAGTCAGTAGAGCTTCGGCCTATCATCACGCAAGGCCCCGGTTCGAGTCTGGGGACAAGTGTCGGAATTATTTTATATAGATATACATATATATATATCTATATATATATATATATATATATATATATATATACATATATAATATATATATATATATATATCAATATTTATACATATATATATATATGTGTGTGTGTGTGTGTGTGTGTGTGTGTGTGTGTGTGTGTGTGTGTGTGTGTGTGTGTGTGTGTGTGTGTGTGTGTGTGTGTGTGTGTGTGTGTGTGTGTGTGTGTGTGTGTGTGTGTGTGTGTGTGTGTGTGTGTTTATATATTTTATATTTATTTTATATAGATTGATCTAAATCAAAGTAAATAAGGAGATAGATATTTGTACAGCTAAGTAAACAAGCCAAAAATAGATGAACATTCAATTATTTATCTAATTAGTACCCAAAATAAAAAGGATACAATAATGAATCATAAAACCTCTGGAAGAAGTGAGAATAAAGAGATAGAGAGAGATAGAGACAGAGAGAGAGAGGAAAAAGAGAAAAGAGTTAGGAGAGAGATAGCCCACTTGTATTCATTTTCTCAGTTGCTCTAATACCTCATCATCTTAATATCTCTTCGGAGGCCTTGCCCGACCTCCTCTCAATATTGGGTGAGAAATATAGATTATCGGGAAACGCGCTTCGAAAGCTGTAATCATCCTGTAAAGACAATCAGATATGGAAGAAACTCATTTGCCCAATGAATGCTGGATATATGTTCAATTACAGTGATTGGGTTTGCCAAAGGTGTGTGTGTGTGTGTGTGTGTGTGTGTGTGTGTGTGTGTGTGTGTGTGTGTGTGTGTGTGTGTGTGTGTGTGTGTGTGTGTGTGTGTGTGTGTGTGTGTGTGTGTGTGTGTGTGTGTGTGTGTGTGTGTGTGTGTGTGTGTGTGTGTGTGTGTGTGTGTGTGTGTGTGTGTGTGTTCCTGTATGTGGGTGAACGTTTGGGTGTATGTTTATGTGGGTACCACATGACAACCCTTTATCTATTTATCTACTAATATCTCTAGACACTAGTTAGTTCACTATATGAATGATATCATTTAGTGCTATATCGATAAGATATTTGAAAGTAATGGTGATGTGCTGTTCTTCTGCATCGATTTTTTTTTTTTTTTTTTTTTTTTTTTTTTTTTTTTTTTGTCATGGCAGTCCGATCACATGGAGCAAAAAATGTCGATTTTGACCACAGTTAAGCGCCTCATGGTGAAAGATAGGGTCGTTATAGGTCATGGGTCTTTCACAAAAAGTGCAGTATATCTTGATGATCGATATCACAGTCTACTGTGCTGTAGGTATACAAAACCCTATAATGTACAGGTCTGCAGAGGGAATAATGTTGACCTCTGACCTCAAATCGCCTTGTCCCGCGACAATCATTTTCGTCAAAAACTCCTTCAGAAACTATCTTCGAGATAAGATATTTGTTATAAATATAATTCTCGTGAAAATAGATAACATTACGGAAGAAAAAATGCAAAATTGTACTAAACATGATGGTTATCTTTTAATACTGAACAACATTTTCCCCTCATATAGATAAACAGAACTACAATTACTTTTCTCTGATTTGAATTTCTAAAATACCGAAACCTCCAATATTCCGAACAAAAAACATATGATCTACAAAACTCTGGAAACAAAAACAATATTAAGATATTTTCATTTTACTTTTAAAAGACGTATTATCCAAATAATGGATGTTTTCTAATTTCATAGGTTCCTATTAGGGTCATACCTATCCTATGCAACTTCTTTCATAATATAGTTCAGTTCCCATATTCAAATTACCCCCTTTGCCCCCTTACCCCCTATCACCATAATAACCTTTCTCCTTTTCTTTCGCAAAACATATATTGATAATGGACAGAATATCTATTTCTAAATGCGAAAGTTTTTTTTTTCTAATATTAGCAAATTACGAGTGAGATAAGTTCACATTTGAAAGAATATATCCTATCTTTATATAACAATTGAAA
>NC_134806.1:20550857-20553357 GCF_046742065.1 Oratosquilla oratoria
ATGGAATTGGCTCAGGCACTCCCATGCCAAAGGATGTGCTACAGATATGAATATGTTATAAGCGTTTGAATACTGAGAAATATCATTCTCACGTGGAAGATGTGTTTTTCTATTCAATACAGAAGTTATATCATTTCCCTTCAAGTCGAGGAAAGCAATTTTTGTCTTCTATATTTCCTCTTCTCCCAAGGGCATTGGTGTTCGCTAGATATGGATCAAAAGGTCTCCTGTCGGCATGCTCCGCCTTCGTAATCCTTTGTAATCCTTTTTGAAATACAGTGGCTTTTCTTGCTCCCTATGCCCGAAGATGTGATCTCTGCTCCTGCTGAGCATACTCGTCTACAATTATATGTTGGCGCTTATTCGTCAGTAATTGAATTGTAGCTGTTATTACCAGCCATGAGCATGAATACTGTGGGAGATGAGTTGAAGGGGGACGTCAATCCTTGAATTGTGGCCGAGGGTGATGGGGAGGATTGGAGGATGACCTACGTATGTGACACTTCCCTTCGGTTAACAGTATCCACTTGAAGGGTGACTATATAGGCCACCTAACCAACCAAATTCTTAAAAAGGTTCCACCTTCTCCGTTTTCTCCAGAATCTACGACGATGCTTCCAGTTTATTTCGCGATCTGGAAAGGTCAGTTGTCATCTATCGGCTGGTCCTTTGATCGGTCTCTTTTGATAAAACCTTGCAGTGTCTATATTTGATTCGAGTTTCTACTAGCTGCCACCAAGGGATTCTATTCAGTTGAGGGGAATTCCGAAAGATACCACACTCTGGTGATGTGTACTCCTAAGTGATTCATTCCTTTTTTTATTTATTTACTTTATTTTATTTATATATTTATCTATTTTTTTTTCCCATTGTGTGCAAATGTATTTTTGTCTGATGCACACATTATTTTTATTTCATTTCATTTTATTTTTATAAAGAAACAATTATATATAGAAATATATTACATACTCACCACGACCTCTTGCATCCAGCTTACTCACCACTCAGAGTACAGATGATCATTTGTTGATAATAATTACACAAGTTTGTTTCCTCTTTCTATTACACCTTCCCATAATAACCATTTCTCAAAGCCGAATTTTGGCTGATGTAAGCTGTTCCTTTATTCTCTCTTAAGGGGCATTTAGACGGTCAAACGGTTTGACAAACCTGGTTTGTCAAACAAGTGTTTGAAGTGATGTTTGACCGTGTGAATAGGGTATTTGGTTGTCAAACACGTTCGACAAACGTGTTTGACGACCAAATACCCCATTCACACGGTCAAACATCACTTCAAACACTTGTTTGACAAACCGGGTTTGTCAAACTGTTCGACCGTGTAAATGGCCCTTTACCCCTAACTGACCATATCTAGAACACATACTAGCTCTTTCTATCTTTCAGTATTTGCTTGTCTAGTAGATCACAAAAGTAGTTTATCTACATTTAGCCATTCGAGATTTGTAGTATGACGGTTTCAGAATGGCTGGTTCTATGCGTGGGAGAAAATTTCCTTTGGTTCTCATAGTCAATGAATCAATAGAGACAATGATCAAGAGATCGCAGAGGCAAATTAAGCCTTCTTCTTCGCCGCCTTGACGTAGTTACCATAACAGTTTTATTAAAATGATGATTCTTTTTACAATGCCATTGTCGTTCGTGCCAAAATGTTTCACAAAAATATATTTATCTTACCTCCTTTTGTACTGAACGACGTTTTTTTCTTTTTTCTTTTTCGTCTTCGTGTTGCTTCACCAGTAACAAAAGGACATTTTTCGCTTTTATTTTAGCTGCTTCGGTGTTATTCTATTCATCTCCGCAATATTCTTGCGATTGCAAACGTGGAAAAGAAGCTTTTGTGATCTACTGATAATAGTTTGTTTGTTTGTTTGTTTGTTTGTTTGTTTTTTTCTCATTCGAGCAAAATACTTCACAGTCAAAAGGACGACTACACGCACTCGCCTGTGGCACTGAGCGATCAAAGAGAGAACGCTCAGCAAGTTGAGTTATTATTAATGAAGATCCAGTGTAACTATCTATATTACCACCGACGTCGCGTTCGGCGGCATCGATTTCAGTTATGTGGCTCTCATCGCTGGGATCAATAAGAGGCTAGATCTTCAATTAATGGAGTGTTTAATCAGCCAATACGGTGTGTCAGATAAGTGCCTCGAAATACTGGAGGATGGATGAGAAGTCTCCATGGGAGCTTGCCTGGACTGGAGAGAGGCCATGGAACCATGATTCCTCGGGTAGCCGATCCATAGATTATCTAGTAAATTGTTATATCTATTCTTAGCTTTCCTCTTTTGTGAAGGGAGGGAAGACAAGGAAAGATAGGATGAGAAAAGAGATGGCTTCAGGAGTATTTAAAGTAGTGGATGAAGGGAAGAGATAATGAGAAGTTAGAGATTGGAGAGATTTAATAACGTAGGTTTAATCATTCCATGGCCATGCCGATTTAATTACTGGAGGATGGACCAGGACGTCTACAACCATT
>NC_134806.1:20563357-20568357 GCF_046742065.1 Oratosquilla oratoria
GTGTTTTGCGTGCGTGTGTGTGCGTATGTGTGTGTGTGTGTGTGTGTGTGTGAGTGTGTGTGTGTGTGTGTGTGTGTGTGTGTGTGTGTGTGTGTGTGTGTGTGTGTGTGTGTGTGTGTGTGTGTGTGTGTGTGTGTGTGTGTGTGTGTGTGTGTGTGTGTGTGTGTGTGTGTGTGTGTGTGTGTGTGTGTGTGTGTGTGTGTGTGTGTGTGTGTGTGTGTGTGTGTGTGTGTGTGTGTATTCACCACCATCACCACCATAGTCTTTGGATCACGTGTTGGACTCGTGATCGACAGCTATTTCCCTCCCGAAAGAGAGCTCAGAGCTCGTATGACCGATATATGGGTAATGCTGTGACCTTACACGCATACACACACCCAGCTCCCCGCCCACGAGAGTTGGAGTAACGACTCAAAGACCAGCGATACTAAAATAATTTCAGCCCTGGGCAGGATTCGAACGCGGTACCGCCAACACCGCCGTACTGACAGTCTGGGACTCTACCAACTGTGTGTGTGTGTGTGTGTGTGTGTGTGTGTGTGTGTGTGTGTGTGTGTGTGTGTGTGTGTGTGTGTGTGTGTGTGTGTGTGTGTGTGTGTGTGTGTGTGTGTGTGTGTGTGTGTGTGTGTGTGTGTGTGTGTGTGTGTGTGTGTGTGTGTGTGTGTGTGTGTGTGTGTGTGTGTTGCTAGTACACATGCACTCACGTAAACCAAAGCTGCATAAGCTATCTCCCCTGGATACACACTTAATGTGTGTGTGTGTGTGTGTGTGTGTGTGTGTGTGTGTGTGTGTGTGTGTGTGTGTGTGTGTGTGTGTGTGTGTGTGTGTGTGTGTGTGTTGTGTGTGTGTGTGTGTGTGTGTGTGAGTGTGTGTGTGTGTGTGTGTGTGTGTGTGTGTGTGTGTGTATGTGTGTGTGTGTGTGTGTGTGTGTGTGTGTGTGTGTGTGTGTGTGTGTATATATATATATATACACATATATATATATAAAGATATAGATATGTATATATATATATATATATATATATATATATATATATATATATATATACATACATGGGCGGAAAGGGACAGAAGATAGGGGTGAATGAAGAATGGTTGTGCATGGATGATGCTATGATGCATGAGGGGGAGTGGGTGAGGGATGGAGGGTGAGGAAGTATGTATGAGAAATAAATTGACGCATCCCGAAGGGATTTCTCCCCGTCTTCTCCTTTTCTACATGAGGGGACGGAGAGCGAGGGTCGCCGAATTAATGAAGCGGCCTTGCTGCGGATGTGCTGTGTTTTGCGACATTACTTCTGACCCAGGGCAGTGGACAAGATGCCGGGATTACCCGTCGTCCGGGAGGTGCCAAGGTAAGAGGGAGGGAAGAGGGTAGAGGAGAGTGGAGTATGTATGGGATGGAATGGGTGGGAGTGGTTTCTATGCCTTTGTCTTTTGGCTACCTCCCGTGTAAGGGGAAAGAAAACCTTTGGGATATGTATTTATGTATGTGTGTATATATGTATGTATATATATATATATATATATATATATATACATATATATATATATATATATATGTATATATATATATATATACATATATATATATATGTGTATATATATATATATATATATATGTGTGTGTGTGTGTGTGTGTGTGTGTGTGTGTGTGTGTGTGTGTGTGTGTGTGTGTGTGTGTGTGTGTGTGTGTGTGTGTGTGTGTGTGTGTGTGTGTGTGTGTGTGTGTGTGTGTGTGTGTGTGTGTGTGTGTGTGTGTGTGTGTGCGCATGTGCGTGCGAATATGCACTCCCACCCCCCATGAAAGAGGCGAAGTGTTTCCTGCTGAGCAAATTCTAATCCCGCGCCATAAAGCAATATTTCCAAAAATACTGTTCCTCGTCATGAAACAAATATTTCTCGCATGAAATTCAATTTGGAGGAATGAAAAGATATTGCACGTCCGGAGTGTCACGAGGAATTCCGCTACCGATTGCGAATATTAGGCTCCGCCCCCTTTGTTGGCTGTGACCCGAAATCGGAGGTCCGAATATAAAGCCTCTCGGAGGTCAAACAAGGTCACTTTAACCCGAATTCTGTATTTTATATTGAATTAAACAAGGTCACTCAAACCCAAAGAGTATATATCCACCCCAGAGCCATCTTAGGTAACCGAATATGAAGACTCTGTGAGGTCAAACAAGGTCACTCTATCCCGAAATCTGTATTTGCTCTTGGGTTAAACAAGGTCACTGAATCCCAAAGACTGTGTATCCACTACAGAGTTATCTTAGGTAACCGAATATGAAGACTCTGTGAGGTCAAACAAGGTCACTCTATCCCGAAATCTGTATTTGCTATGGGGTTAAACAAGGTCACTGAAACCCAAAGAATATGTATCCACCCCCAGAGCCATCTTAATTAATCAGAACACCAAACATTAGGACACAAAGCACATAGAGAATGGTGTAGCTTCCGAGTGACGTCATATCGCCCTGTCCGGGTCCAAAGTTACAGAAATCCTGAGGACTACATAATGTCATATCGCCTCGGAGAATATAAGAAAAATAATCAAAATAAAAAATAAATTGATCAGAAATGGGACGTACATTGGATCCTGTTTCTCATCGTAGCAAACACTATTTTCTGGATGACAAGATGCAATTTGTGCAATTACGGGAACAGACGCCTGCTTGAAGAAAGTTTCTATCAGTCGAGACTCCAACAGGACAGAGATCTCCCCATTATAGGCTCGACACCTTTTGTCATTAGCTGGGACAAAAAATCTAATTACTGTTAATGTGTGTGTGTGTGTGAGAGAGAGAGAGAGAGAGAGAGAGAGAGAGAGAGAGAGAGAGATTATGTCCAGGAACCATTGGCCATTTGAGATGTTCAAGTTCGGACAACCTCACGGCTAACCATGGGCCGTTTGGTCAAAGATCTTCACCCTTCTGACCCCACTCCCCTACCACTCCTGAACCCGCTTCCCTTCTGACCTCACACCTCTACCACGTATCCTCCCCCCCCCCTTCTGATTCCGCCCTGTGCGACAGATTGTCATGTTTTTAGCTATGCTTGTTCCCCTTCTACTCACACTTCAATTGTATTTATGTCTCTATCATTTCATGTAACCTGTATTTTCCTGAACAGGGCTATAGCTATTAGCCGAAATACAGAAGTCATATTTTCTTCTAAGTTTCCTCTTATTCCGACTCTGGGCTCTTCGTGATTATGTATATGTATATATATATATATATATATATATGTATATATATATGTATATATACGTATATATATATATACATATATATATATATATACATATATGTATATATATATAAATATATATATACATATATATACATATATACATATATATATACATATATGTATATATATGCATATAAATATATATATATATATATATATATGCATATATATGTACATATATATATTATGTATATATATGATATGTATGTATGTATATACGTATGTATGCATATAAGTATATGTATGTAAGTGTATATGTACAGTAAGTTTACAAGCGCGTATATTTGTATATATGTATGTATGTACAATATATGTAATGTGAATATGTATAAACAATGTGTTTGTGTGTATCCATGTACACATGTATATACCATTGTACCTGCGTGTATGTGTGTGTGTATATGATTATGCATGTATGTGTCTATGTACGTATAATTGTCTATGCACATGTGAACGTTCAGTTATGAATAGACTGGCCTATACAGATAATAGTTGGAGCTGAACGAGAAGAACTCAGGTAAGTATGTGCGCGTGGGAAATGGAGGCAAGGAGAGAAAGGTTGAAAAAAGAAGGGAGGAGAAGACAGAAATAGAAGAGAATAGGGAAGAAACAAAGGGAAGGAATGGGAAATCAGGGTAAGGGAGATAAAGAGGGTAGAAGGGGGGGAAACGGTGGAGGAAAGTAAAGAAAATTTGAGGAAAAGGAAGAGAAAATGGGACGAGGAAAATGTGTTCGGTGATTGTGGATCGACTTAAGTTCTGTTCGTTGTCTCTCTCTCTCTCCGAAATTAATTGTGTGGGAAATGAAAATCTACAATTTTTCGAGTCAAAAATCTTTTACGTGACTGATACTGATACTGGCACTGACTGACTGAATAAGTGACTGGGTAACTGATTTTTTTAAAGATACACGAATACATGCCAAACATGCACGCACGCACACATACACACACGCGCGTGCTTGTGCACACACACACACGCGCACATACACACACACACGCACACACACACACACACACACACACACACAGGAAAAAGTGAGAATTTGTTCATATATACCCACTCGAGTTGGAAAGCCTTCGCTGTACAACAGGAAATAAAATATTCTTGATTTGGCAGAAGAGGTAAGTAAAGGAAATTTTGAACATATAAAGGACTAAAGGGTAGAGTGAAAAATAGGGGAATTGAAGACGGAAGAAAAAGACCAGGAGAAAAATATAATGGAAGAAATTAAACGAAAAAGAAAGAAAACGATATAAAATGAATGAATGAATGAATGTGAAAAGGGACGACAATTAAAAAAATATTTAAATGAATAGCTAAAATGTGAATAATGAAAAAGGACGGACGTTCAAACGCTAAAGACAAATAAAATGAAAAATGAAAAAAACGAGATTCTTCTTTATATTCATATTTTTTTCTTTTTTTATAATTTTCTAGTCATTAAGTGATTCGTATATGTTCACCTATTTTCTTTGGTCTTATACTCTCCCACCCAATCATTCTCCAATAAAATAACCCACACCTTTACACATACATATACTGTGCATATACACACACACAAACAGACACACATACACACACACGCACACACACACACACACACTACACAAATACATAAGCGCACACACAAACAAACACGCAGGCACACACACACACACACACACACACACACACACACACACACACACACACACACACACACACACACACGCACACACACACACACACACACACACACACACACAC
>NC_134806.1:20580857-20595857 GCF_046742065.1 Oratosquilla oratoria
GTGTGTGTGTGTGGTGTGTGTGTGTGTGTGTGTGTGTGTGTGTGTGTGTGTGTGTGTGTGTGTGTGTGTGTGTGTGTGTGTGTGTGTGTGTGTGTGTGTGTGTGTGTGTGTGTGTGTGTGTGTGTGTGTGTGTGTGTGTGTGTGTGTGTTATTTTGGTACTGAATGGTATTACCAGTAATTTCATTGCAAGGACGGTTTATTCAAATCAAGAAAGATACTCACCATGAAGAATGAAGAGTGCCAGTCAGTTTAAGTCAATAAGCGAAGATAGTGGAAGTAGCTTCTGCAAATATAAATTCACGGCGAGAGCTCTGGATTTTTTTTTTTTTTTTTTTTTTTTTTTTTTTTTTTAGGTCTATGGGGCAGTATGATTTGTGTTTCCTAATCCGGGAGGTATTCAAGAACGACAACAACAACAACAGTACTAGCAACAACAGTAACAGCAGCAGCAACAATAACAACAACAGCAACAACAAATCTTGACCACCGCGTCTTGCGCAGCTTGCAATCGGGTCTTGTCCAAAACTGTAAATTTTGGCTCAAATCTCCACTTTTGCAATTCTGGAGGCAACAGCTGCTGCGGGCGATTGACGGGCGACAGAGAAAGAATTGTCCCTGAAGAGGCTGAGGAAGTGTGTCGGTGGAGACGGTGGTGGGCAAATCGAGGAAGACAAAGGCAGGTAAGGAGAACTAGAAAAAAATGAAAATGAGGAAAGAAATAGGTTGATAGAAATATATGTATACAAATGGATAAATGGATTAATGGGCAGATATGGGTAAACAGGTAGGTAGATAGAGAGAAAATAAGTTGTTAGACCTATATAGAGATAGATCAATAGACAGATATGTAGTTATTTCTCTAGAAAGAAAGAGAAACGGTAGATTGATACAGAAAGATGGTATTAGCATTGGATTGGTTTTTATTTTCGACTGTGTACATGCGCGCTTATGTGTATAAAAAACAAAAAATACAGGAGATCAAGTTGGCTAATACTGCTACTGACATCAGATCGTAGTAACTCGAGCATTTGTGAAGGAATGGTTCGGACTTATGGGTTGCTAATGACTACTGTAAACTAACATAAAGCTGATAAGTCTATGTGAGGTGAGAAGCTATCGCCAGGAGACGCTTCTCTGTGGCCAAAGCCGCCATCTTTGTTCCTTTGTAGTCACGAGCGTCTTGTTCCACGTCATGCAAAGCAAAGTCGAAACCAACGCTCCAAAATGCCATATCATTGAATTGAAATTACATCATTGAATAATTTTTTTTTTTCTGTGCACAGAGATACTGCTCATGATTGTACTTATCAGATATCGGTGATTAATATTTTCAACACATTTCTAAGTTCATTATTAATGTTCCTGAAAAACTAGTGTGAATATTGATAATTTTACAGCTTCAGTTATTGTTTATTATTTGAATAACAGTACATGCTTGATATTGGTTCATATATTTGAAAATTAATTTTCAAACACAAGCTGAATTTCAACAGTATTCATTCGTAATGATTCCCGCCTCAATGCGATGACAACGTTTCAAATTATATATACATTGGATATTGCTAATCTTATCTCACGTTTATTGTATATACATATCTCGGGGTGTAAATTATTGGCCAAATGAATAATTTATTTCTTCATTTAATCACCATTACCACCACCATCATTATCACCAGTGTCATCGTTGCCATTTGAAAAAGAACGAATGACTATGGAACATCAACAGAATCCCATGTCAGCGACAGACTGTCCAATGAGTCAATTCCAGCAAACGGATTGATTGATACCTCCCGGTTGCTTCTAGAGCAATTCCATCGTATCTCTCTTCTCGAACGCGTCCATCGATTCAACTTCATCGTGCAGCTCGTCTCCTGCTGTATTACAATCAAACTTTGATTGTTGTTCTTTGTCAATAAACGAAGCTATGAAGCTCTAAATTAGTCATGATCAAAGGAGGTCCAAGGAACTCTCTCCCCCCCCACCCCAGAAGAATCCAGCGACATTCTCTAAGAGCTTATACGTCCCTTATAGAGTTCAACGGAGATTTCCAGGAGGGTTGGGTCACAAACCAAAAACTAGCGAGTGCCAGAATTACTTTCCAGGAGATTAGAAAGCAGAATCCCATAAACAAGACACCTGTGAGAAAATAAGTTGAATTAGCAAGTGCCAGAATTAGTTTCCAGGCGACTAGGAAGCAGAATTCCATAAACAAGAGAGACCTGTGAGGAAATAACCTGAATTAGCAAGTGCCAGAATTAGTTTCCAGGAGACTAGGAAGCAGAATTCCATAAACAAGAAACCTGTGAGGAAATAAGTTGAGCATCACTGTTTGAAATGAATAGCCGGAGATGCAGTGTTGTGATTGGAACGTTCCCTGCCCAAAACGATTGATATACAGTAATCTGATCACTTAAACTTGACAAAGATTTATTGTAGAACCAAAATATTAGTTTGTAGTGCACATACACAAGCACTTGTAAATGAAACTGAACACACACACACACACACACACACGCACACACACACACACACACACACACACACACACACACACACACACACACACACACACGCATACACACAAAGCATAAAACACAAACTATAGCCCTTAACAAACACGTTTGTTGGCATATTTGGTTATAGTGAATAATAATGATCACATCAAGACCATTCTCGCTTGCACCAATGTTCCGCCGTGGGTCAAACGAGGTCGTTAAGCTGTGACGTGATTGGCTGACAAGATAAGATTAATATGAAGATAGGCCCAAGGGGCTCTCAGGTCGTGTCAACAGTGAGTAATGTCGAGAAGTGGAACTGGTACATATAGTTTCCAGGCTCTCATTTATTTATTTTTTTTCACAATCATCATATTTCAAAGAGAAATTAAGGTAAAAAAATTACAAAAATAAAAAAAAAATCGAGAATAAAAGAACAAAGAGCGTGCCATTTCAAAGACAGGCATGGACCATTTTCTGTTAACCAGAGTTAGCCTCCGAACAATACTCCAAAAAATCTACAGTACCCGTTTTAAAAACCTCCAAACTACCCCCTAGAAAGCCTACAATACACAGTCTGAAAACCTATATCAAACTTCTCGAAAATACCCAAAAACATTCTAAATCTCTCAGAGATCACTTTTAAGGCAATCGGAAACTATATTGATACCCACTAGAACTTCTGTAAAAATCCCAACAACCTCTTGAAATCTCTCAAAAGATCCCCTCGCCACCCATAGATTTCTTGAAAATTTATATTAGCCTTATTCAAGACTCATACCAGTCGTCTTGAAGGTTCCAGAAACCCTCTTAGAGTTTCCAAAAACCCTCAGCTGCAGACTGGCATGTCATTGTACCTTTTTTTTTATAAGTAACTCATGAGGTCTGCACGTTTGATTTGTTTCTAATGTACCTTTTGAAAACATAAAAGACATGATAAATCATCAACCCCCTGGAGTCACTTTAACCCCAAGAGAACGAAAGAGAATAAGAACATAAACAAGTAACTCTCAACCCTTCAACCCTCTGAGTATTTTACTCTATTTGTATGTTTGTTCTGTCTGCCAACAGGCGACTTTACTCAGATGAGAAGAAGTCACTTGGCTATGTTAGATCCCCAAGGCCCTCGGGTCGCTCCAACCCAAAGACAGCAAAAGAAAATGGGAACCAAAACAAGCCAGTCAGTTCTTCAACACTCTAAGATATTTTACTCCGTGTTTATTTATTCTGTTTGCCACCTAACAATTTTATTCAGCTGAGGGAAGGCACCTGGACTCTCAACAGTTGATGGGTAATACCCAGTCGTCTGGCAAAAGTCAAAGAAAAATGCTAAAATTCTGGTTTGCCCTATAAAAGATTAGATTTAGATAGGATTAGATCAAAATGACCTTGATAGATGATTTCAGGGGAAGAGGATGGCTCCATAGCTTAATTAATTTGTCTAGTAACTACCTCGATGATTTATAAATTTAGCTCTAGATGTTGAAACTAGAGAGTTTGAGACATACACCTTGATATTGCAATCCTCCATATTAATAGATATGTGGCAATAATTGTCAGTCATGTGATGGTCTATCATCCATTTATGTTACGGCCCAGTTTACTTTATTCATTAATTATAATAGTAGAAACGAAATTATAATATTAATAATCATATTGGTTATGATAATGACGACAAAGATAATTGTTATAATAATGACAATAATGATAATGATGATGATGATGACAATGGTCATGATAATGATTACTCGTTAGATTCATAAAAATTTAACGTTTTATAAGTTCGAGACTTCCAGACATCGTTCGGACACCCCTCCAAGCTGAAAAAAGAAAATAAAAACCTCGGAAAGATTTACAGAGACCCAAAAGACTTCAACAGACCCCGACAGACTCCTACGGTCTCCGGCAGACTCCAAGAGAGTCCGATAGACTTTGATCGACTCTAACGGACTCCGACGGTTTCTTTACTCATGTCCCGGTCCTGTCCCGCCTCCCTTCCCGGCCCCCGACCCGTTCCCGGCCCTTTTCTCGCCCCTCCCTTGGTCCCGCCCCTATCCCTATACTCGCTGTTCATTGGTCATGCTACTTCGTCCCATTTGGTCCATGTGTTAGTATTATTCTCGATTATCTCACTGTTCTTTTTTCATATTATTTCGTTCAACTTTATCTTTTTCTCATTGTTTTTGGTATACATTCTACTCGCCGTTCAATTACATATTCTCTCTTCGTTTCCGTTGTATTCCTCTTTGATTATCGTGAACATTTCACGTTCGTGGTAAGTTATGACGGTCTCTCTTATCCGCGTATTTGATCTTATCCTTCATCTTACCAAATGTCCTTGTTCTCTATTCCTTTGTACCTTCTTTTGATGAGTTAAGTCTTTGACTTTGATTCATAATTATGATCGTTTAGATGTAAACTGAGGACATGATTATTGAATATTTTCGTTTCGAACAGGGCTTCAGAAATCTTAAACATCAATACGAGCTCCAATTATCAAAAGATCTGTTATCAATATATTTAATTTTTCTTTTCATAAAATTGACTCAAAGAAAGATAAGAAGGTAGACGGAATAGGAACACGGGACTCAATGTACCACAATTGGTCTGAATGAAAGATTTATTTAGGATTTACTTAATCCTCTTGGAAGAATGAAAGGTTAATTCGTTATGAAATACCTGTAATAAAGTGTGTCTTATGATTAAATATAGTTGTATGATAGACGCGTTGCAAAATTCAACACTCAACATAAAACAGATAACATACAATACAAAACCAGCATCATAGAAAATGTAATATATGACACAATTTTCTACATGTTAGCAGACATATGCAACAGGTAAGTTATATATTGTACATGGGACGTAAGCCACATGTTATATACGAGAAAATTTGTACAATGAATCACTGAAATAATATCTCCATATGTTATTAATAAAACAATAATATTCGAACGCCCGAAGGAAGGTAGAAATTGATAGAACAATATTACAGATATTAGAGCCATACAGTATTAAGTTAAGGATAGTTAAAACATATTTTTCCATATAAAAGTTCACGTCAGATAATTCAAAACAATAGATTTTAAAAACAGTTGTACTAATTTATTATGGTATAGTCTAGCCATTAACATTCTACTATGACTTTGAGGCCAATCATACCACACTATTGAACAGGCTTAACACAATAACATATGTGGTCGGTCTAGAGCGTTTATACATATTGCACATGTTCTTCCTCAATATCACATGAAGATCATTCTCACGTTTGTGGACAAATACATTTTTGTTTGCTTAATCATTGGTATAAATTAATATAAAAGTTATCGTTGTTTGTGACGATAGTTTTTACAGGTATGAGACATTAGACATTGATGATAGCGACAGTTCGCCGTTTACCTTTGTTAGAATCTTAACCCAGATATGAAATCTACGGTAACGACTTGCCGTGTTTAACATACATTTGTACTGGGAGATCGGCACAGAGAACATGACAATAAATTCCAGGAAATCTATTCTGATTAACACCAAATTAATTTATTTGGTCGAGAATTGAACACAGCGAAAAGGCAGTCAACACAATTAATTCAACCACTTGCTATGTTTATCTAATTTAAGAGCATCTGTCTTGCTGATGGAAAAATATTTTATTCAGCGAAGGGATAATTGTTGATGTACAAATGAATACATATTTTCTGTCTATATCAAAGGCGCGCACACACTCCTGAAACCAAGGCCAGGGAAATCAACATTTTTTCCTCGCAGTTGGTCCGAATTTCCTTAGAATACATCGATTATATATCGATTATGGTGAAAATGTTCTTAATCAAATTTATACATATGAAAACTAATTCTGTTTTTTCTAATATATATTACCCCTCTAGGTAAATAAAATCATCTTAAGTTATCTACAAAAAATCTACAAACTAACTTTTATCGTAATGAAGAGAGTATAGGGCTCTTTAATCACTCATTTTCTTCATTCATGCACCCTGTCCATGCTTGATTTTATATTCAATGTGGACGGTATACATACGCACAGAGAAAGGAAATCCACGTTGGTCGTAATGTTAAAATAATAAACACCTCCTTCGCCTACACTCTGAAATGTTATACAAGTATTTACAGACATAGGCAAGTTTATACAGAGAATGAACAGCAGCAATCAAACGCATCCGTAAACATTTCCTGAAGAACTAAGGGACAGCACAAACACTCATACCCGCGCGCAAATGGACGGGATCCCACGAGCGTAACTATTTTTTTGTGCCTTACAATTAATCTAAATGCAAGCTGCACTAACACCGGAAGGTATAAATGACTCATGAGGTTCTGATGACGTAATAATGACGTCACCAAAGTACCCATGAGTGAAGCCTATGATGTCGCCTCTTCCTGGTTGGCCATCGTGTCGCATCACGTCGTGTCGTTGTCTTCGAGTTCGAATTGACACACAAGGGGGAAAAGTGACGTTTCGGCTGCAACTAAGCGCCTCTTGGCGTAAATTCAATTCACCTCAAGCACTGCTGAAAAGATAATAAGGAAACCAGTAACCGTACAAATGGTAACTGAATTCCTTTAAACTTTTTTTTCATTTATGTTTGTTCTGATCATCACAGGGAAATTTTCTTTAGAGAGTTAACGTTATCAGATTAGAGATTTATTTAAACTGAATAAAATCGTCTGGCGACATGTAGAAAAAATATTGATGAAAGGGACTAATTTATCAAGACCTGTTTCCTACATATATTTTTATTTCTGATTAAGGCCAGCTAGTGTTCTTCACCACAGAGGAAAACTTGTTTTACTACGAGGCTAATTAACCTATTTTTTTATATTATCAGTCAGAAAAACATATATAGACCGTCCATATGTTGGAGATAGTCCAACGCTACAGCATTGTGTCTGATCCAGATATCCTTGACTTGCTCAATGTAATCGATAAAACAAACATTTGCTTTGTCTGTCTTAAGATAATTTTATTCAGACGATAGAAACGCCCGCGACGCTGAGTAGGGATAAAGAATACAATATAAAAGATTCGATCTTTGGCAACTGAATATCAGTCATGCATCTACAGCTGGAGATTGATCGGCTTCGTGTCCATCACAGGATTCTTTAGTCTTTTGATAGTGTTGAGTCTCTGAGGAGTTAATGGCTATTGTTAGCTCCATGTCTTAAAATGCTCAATCAAGCAATTAGTCGCCATTTCAAAAACGTAAGCTAAGTGCTTTACGTCAGGCAATCGCATTGTGTTGTAGAGTCCTTATTGCTTTTGTTTTCCATCTACATATCTCAAAGAGTAACAGAAAAGCTATTGTGAAGAAAGAACACAAAGCAAGATCAGAGCCACACCAAAAATAAAAAATATATATATTAAATGGTCGATGGATATACAAAAATTGAAAATAAAATCTACGTATATAAAATGGGGACGGGAGAGGGGGTAGAGTCGGAAGAAATAAGAGAGGGCTAGGAAGTAGGGGAAAGGTTAGGAGAGGGATGAGATAGGGTAAGGGTGAGATGGTATGGTAATAGGAGACTGGGAGAGAGAGTGATGTGATATGGTTTAACGTCACACACTCCCCCTATCGGGAGGCTAGGACGGTGCCCCTCACAAAGGGCTTTGTAGCATGGAATTTAATGAACCATGCCCTTGGTTCAACTTCGCCGGTGGCAGGATTCGAACCGCCCTCACCTCGACCTTCGCCGCAAGTAACGACGCCCTAACCCGCTCAGCTAGCGAGCTTCCCTCAGCCAGCGAGCTTCATTGGAGAGAGAGAGGAAAGAAAACGGAAACAGAGGCTAGAAGAGAGAAGGTAGTGAGGAGCAAACGAAGCAGAGAAGGAAGAAGAGATAAATAAAAGGGAAGATACAGTGAGCGGAACAGTAGATAGAGAAGGATAGATAAGGTGGAAAGAGGAGGGAAGGTATAGATGGGGATGGGGAAGACACAAGAGAAAATATAGTATTATGAAGAAATCGAAGAAAGGAAAGGAGATGGGGGGGAAAAAGAGGTGGAGGAGGAGGAGGAGAGAGAGGGATCAGGTGTGAAAGAGAGAGGGGATATAAGCAACTAGTCTCTGGAAAGGGTGGGAATGGGGGGAAGATAGAGAAAGGAGGTCAAATAAAGACACTGACAACGGAATCGGGGGCGGGAAAGGAAGAGAAATGGGAGAAAAGGGAGAAGTAGGGGATGATTGTGAGTTACTCTGAAGCGTGACAGGGCAGAAGGAGAGGAGGATTGGTGGAGGGAGAGAAGAGAGGAGGAATGGGTGGGAGCCAATGTATATAGATAAGGATTTTATTCTATCTTGTTTATATATTTATTAATAGAACCAAGAGAATGGAAAGAGGTGGCACAGGACAGAAAGACATGGCGAGACACTTCAAAAGCGGTTATGGATCACCAAGGGACCCGAAGAACAGCGGAGTAAGAGTAAGTTATATATTTATTTGTTTGTTTATTTTATTTCTTTTGTTTTAGGAAGAGGTGAGAATTGGAAAGGGAAGGAAGGACGGGATAGGGGGAGTAGATGAGGATTTAAGAGAGGGGAGGAGGGATGGCTTTGAGGGTCCAATGGGGAGGCGGAGCGAGCGTCATAAATCTACCCCCCCCGGCCATTTTCGCGCGAAAGGAAAGAACAGAGGAGCCTATACATTTACTACATCTACCTGGAAAGTTTCATCTACTGTCGTTCTTGAAACCGGAGTAGACTTTTTAATTGTCTTAGCCTCGGTAATCCTGTGGTTAGCGTCTTCTAAGGAGCTGTGTGTGACGGCAGAGGTTTCTGGGCCGTAGACTTATCGAAACGTAAATAAGTGTTATGACTCGGCCAAGGTAGATAGATGTTATCGATACAGATTCAAAGAAGACGCCGACCTTTGTAGTTCCTGGGAACGAAGCCAACTACGTTTACGGGAGAAGACTGGTGAAGAGGATGTATAAGAGGTTCTCACTTCACCTTTGCCCTACGTGTCCGGACAGCCTGGAGGAACAGAAATCACCGAGAGCTGCATGGATCAGATACGGGTCCGCGTTAAGCAAAGCAGGGTTGATACCCTTATGCCACTTGGCACAAGGACATCGGCAAATGGATCCACGAGTGAGATTGAGGAAGTTGAGGATATCGGGGAAGAAGGTAAGGATAGAGAGAAAAATGAGGGAAGAGAGATGAGAGGAAGGAGGGGAAAGGAGGAGGGGAAAAGGGGGGAAGGGGAAGGGAGAGGAGGAGTAGGAGGAGGAGGAGGGAGAAGAGAGAAAGAATTGGAAGGGTTTGGAGGCAAAAGAAGGGATTGGTATGACAGAAGAGAGGATAAGAAAGGATGAAAGAGGAAGAGGGAAGATTAGGGGAGAGGATGAGAGGGGAGGTGAATGGAGGGGACGGTGAGAGGGGAGCGGAGAGGAGAGGGGAGAGGAGAAGATAAGAAGTGAGGAGATGACACAGGAGGGGAGAGGGTGAGAGGAGTAGGGAGAGGAGGAGATGAAAGGCAAGAGGAGGGGAGGAATGGAGATGAAAGAGGTGTAAAGACGAGTAGGAGGAATGGGATGGAAGGGGGAAAGAGGAAAATAGAAAGGAGTGGAAAAGAAGAGAGAGGGTATGGAAGAGGGGAGGAGAGGGAAAGTGAGGAGAAGAGAGGAAAGGGGAATTTAGATGACGGGAGAGGAAGGGAAGAGAGAAAAAGACAAAGGGGAGAAGAGAGAGAAGGCAAAAGGGGACTTGAGGAAGGAAAGAGAAGGAAGAAGAGGATAAGGAGAAGGAGGGGAGAAGGAGGAAGAGGAGGACAAACAGGAGGAAAAGAAGGAGAAGGAAGAGGAGGAGAAGGAGGGGAGAAGGAGGAAGAGGAGGACGAACAGGAGGAAAAGAAGGAGGAGGAAGAGGAAGAGAAGGAGGAAGAGGAGGACGAACAGGATGAAAAGAAGGAGAAGGAAGAGGAGGAGAAGGAGAGGAGAAGGAGGAAGAGGAGGACGAACAGGAGGAAAAGTAGGAGGAGGAGGAGGAAGAGAAGGAGGAATAGGAGGACGAATAGGAGGAAAAGAAGGAGAAGGAAGAGGAGGAGAAGGAGGAAGAGGAGGACAAACAGGATGAAAGGAAGGAGGAGGAAGAGGAGGAGAAGAAGGGGAGAAAGGGAAAGAGGAGGACGAACAGGAGAAAAAGAAGGAGAAGGAAGAGTAGAAGGAGGGGAGAATAAAGAAGAGGAGAACTAACAGTAGAAAAAGAAGGAGGAGGAGAAGGAGGGGAGAAGGAGGAAGAGGAGGACGAACAGGAGGAAAAGAAGGAGAAGGAAGAGGAGGAGAAGAAGGAGAGAAGGAGGAAGAGGAGGACGAACAGTAGGAAAAGAAGGAGAAGGAAGAGGAGGAGAAGGAGGAAGAGGAGGATGAACAGGAGGAAGAAAAGGAGTGGAGGAGGAGGAGGAGCTGGGGAGGGAAGAGGATGGGATGGGAGGGGAGTAGAGGAGTGTGTGAATGTTTGAGTGGGAGGACAAATTTGGGGAAGGGAGAGCAGGATACATGGGAGTTGATTATGAGAAAGTAGGATAGAGATTGAGGAATGAGTGTGTAGTTGAGAGGACAGTATGAGAGGGAAAGGGAGGTAATTAGATAGAGGAGTAAAACGAAGGGGCAAGTGTTTGTGGTAAAGAAGACTATTTTGCTTTCGTGGGGAGGGGAGGGGTGGGGTGGAAATGAAAATTCGAAGGAGGAAAGAAAGGAGAAGAAAAACGAAAGAAGAAAATGTCGAAAGATGAAGAAGAAATGATGGTGGAGCTTCTGCAAGATCCTCAACAGTTCTAAATTGGGTTTAGACTATTTAGGAGAGGTGATCTGGTAATCTGAGAACCCGGAGTTGAGAGCTGAGAGTTGGGGCTTGAGAGTAAAGAGCTCCTACTCTTTTTCTACTCCATTTCCTGCTTTTATCTTCCTTCAACTCCTCCTAATAATCGTCCTTTTCTTCTACCTCCTCCTTCTACTACTCACTCTACTTTGGCGTAGTTTCTTCTGTTCCTGATCTTAGGTGTCCCCTCGTCTACCTCCTTCTCCATCTCCTTATCCTCCTACTCCTCACTTTCTGCTCCTCCTCTTCCTCCTCCTCCTCCTCCTCCTCCTCCTTCTCCTTCCTCTCCGATTCTTCCTACTTTTTCTCATTCTCATTCTCCTCCTATACTCCTTCTCCATCACCAACTTCTCTTCTTCCTCCTCCTCCTCTTCCTCCTCCTCCTTCTCCTTCCTCTCCGATTCTTCCTACTTTTTCTCCTTCTCCTTCTCCTCCTATACTCCTTCTCCATCACCAACTTCTCTTCCTCCTCCTCCTCCTCCTCCTTCTCCTCCCCCTCCTCCCGCTGTAGCTTCTTAAACTTCCCCTCCACTACCACCACCTCCTCCCACTCTTCCTCCTGCTCCTCCTCTCCTCCCCCTCTTCCTCCTACTCCTCCTCTTCCCCTACCCTCCCAGTGCTCCTCCCTCTCCTCCTCCTCCTCCTCCTCCTCCTCCTCCTCCTCCTCCTCCTCCTCCTCCTCCTCCTCCTCTCGCTGTAGTTTCTTAAACTTCCCCTCACCACCACCTCCTCCTCCCCCTCTTCCTCCTCCTCTTCCGCTCTCCCCCTCTCCTCCTCTCCCCCCTCTCCCTCCTCCTCCTACTTCTCCACCTCCCGTTGTACCTTCTTATACTTCCCCACCACCACCTTCTCCTCCTCTTCCTCCCCCTCCTCCTCTCTCTCCCCCCCTCCCCTCCTCTCCCCCCCTCCCCCCTCCTCCACAACTTTCATCCCACCTCCCTCTCCACCGCATTGTGCGGAATTCAATTTTCTTTGTTCAAATTTAGCCAAATTGAACCCGAATGACATGCAAATTGACCGGCAAAAACATAAAATTCAATTTACTTTGGAAATGGAGATAAAATTGCAAAATCAATTATCGAGAAGCGGAGAAGTGAACACGAAGTGAGCGGAGGAGAAAAAGGAACTGAAGGAGATGAATGGAGGAAAAGTGAAAGGAGGGACGAGGAAGAGGAGGATGAGAAGGAGCAGGAGGAGGAGGAGGAGGGGAGGGAGGAACAGAGGGAGGAGGAGAAACCGGGGGGTGAGGAGGAGGAGGAGGAGGAGGAGGAGGAGAAGGCGGAGGAGGAGGAGGAAGAGGAGGAGGAGGAGAGGAAACAGAGGGAGGAGGAGAAACCGGGGGGGGAGGAGGAGGAGGAGGAGGAGGAGAAGGAGGAGAAGGACAAAGAAGAGGATAAGGAGAAGGAAGGGAGAAGAGGACGAAGAGGAGGAAGAGAAAGAGGAGGAGAATGAGGAGGAAGAGGAAGAGGAGGAGGAGGAGAGGGAGGACCAGAGGGAGGAGGAGAAACCGAGGAGAGGAGGAGGAGGAAGAGGAGAAGGAGGAGGAGGACTAGGAAGATGAGAAGGAGAAGGAGGGGAGAAGGAGGAAGAAGAGGACGAACAGGAGGAAGAGAAAGAGGATGAAAATGAGGAGGAGGAGGAGGGGAGGAACAGAGGAAGGATGAGAAATAAGGGGAGGAGGAGGAGGAGGAGGAGAAGGAGGAGGAGGACAAAGAAGAGGATAAGGAGAAGGAGGGAAGAAGGAGGAAGAAGAGGACGAACAGGAAGAATAGAAAGAGGAGGAGAATGAGGAGGAGGAGGAGGAGGAGGGGGAGGAACAGAGGAAGGATGAGAAACAAGGGGTGGAGGAGGAGGAAGAAGAGGATAGGGAGAAGGAGGGGATAAGAAGAAAGAGGAGGGCGAACAGGAGGAAGAGAAGGGGAGGAGGAGGAGGAGGAGGAGAAGTAGGAGGAGGAAGAGGGGGAGGAGGAGGAAGAGGAGCAAGAGGGGAAGAGAAGTAGGGAAGTTGTGGTTGCAATGAGCAGGAGGTGGAGGAGGAGGAGGATGTGGAGGAAGAGTGGGAGGTAAGAGAAAGAAGGACGTGTAGATGGAGGAGGGATAGGAAGAGAAGGAAGATGAAGGAGGAGGAGGCAGAAGAAGCAAGGAGGAGGAGGAGGAGAAGGAGGAGGAGGGTAGAGAAGGTGGAGGAGGGTAGTGATGGTGGATAAAGAGGAAGAGGAAAAAAGAAGGAGGAGGAGTGTGGGGAGGAGGAGGAGGAGGAGGAGGAGGAGGAGGAGGGGAGGAAGAAGAGGAGAAGAAGGAGGAGGGTAGAGAAGGTGGATAAAGAGGAAGAGGAAAAGGAGAAGGAGGAAAAGGAGAATGAGGAGGAGGAGGAGGAGGAGGGGGAGAAGGAGGAGGAAGAGGAGGAGGGTATAGAAGGTGAATAAAGGAGAGGAAAAGGAGAAGGAGGAGGAGGAGGAGAAGGAATAAAGAAAGAATACAGAAGAATGTATATCCGGCATCCAACCCATTTCTTCTTAAACCAAAAGAAAATTTGGTTTCGATGTCTTTAAGACATGACTAGCGTTAACTCCTTCTACATCCGAGGAACCATATTTTTCCTTTTTTTTTTTTTTTTTTTTTTTTTTTTTTTTTTTTTTTTTTTTTTTTTTTTTTTTTTTTTTTTTTTTTTTTTTTCGAGATGCAGCGATGACCCGTCATTCAGGAAGTGCCAACATAAGAGGGAGGGTATAGGGGAGTGGAGTATGTAGGGCATGGAATGGGTGGGAGTGGTTTCTATGCCTTTGTCTTTTGGCTACCCCCCGTGTAAGGGGGTAAAAAGCCTTTGGTATATACATGCATGTGTGTATGCATATGTATGTATGTATGTCAGGTTCTTTTAGTCAAAGAGATTATAGCCAGTCTTAGTTAAACATGAGTTAAATGAGGTTAATGAGAGAGTTAAGTGGTAACTAACAGATTCATGAATTAGTTTGGATATGAATTGATGGGGAACGTTCATATACGAATTAGAAATGCTATCACGCAAATCTCTTTTGGGTTGAAATGCTAATTTATGAATTGACGAACTACCTGCATTTTTCTGTCTGCTTCCGGGTGATTTTATTCAGCTGAAGGGATACATTATAAAACTAAAGTCCTAATGAACTGAAAGACGAACTTCAGCCTGAAGGGGTCTCGATCCATGGAGTGCTCACTTCTGACAAGAACCCGTTATGAAATTGTCTGTCCAAAGCCAAAAAAATTAAATATTAATAATAATAATAATAATAATAATAATAATAATAATAATAATAATAATAATAATAATAATAATAATAATAATAATAATAATAATAATAATAATAATAATAGTAATAATAATAATAATAATAATAATAATAATAATAGTAATAATAATAATAATAATAATAATAATAATAATAATAATAATAATAATAATAATAATAATAATAATAATAATAATAATAATAATAATAATAATAATAATAATAATAATGATAACAATAATAATAATAATAATAATAATAATAATAATAATAATAATAATAATAATAATAATAATAATAATAATAATAATAATAATAATAATAATAATAATAATAATAATAATAATAATGATAATGATAATGATAATGATAATGATAATAATAATAATAATAATAATAAT
>NC_134806.1:20620857-20628357 GCF_046742065.1 Oratosquilla oratoria
TGTTTGCTGATGGGTCGACCAAAGTAAAAGGTTTCTAAGAAGAAAATATGTAGTTTGATAAAAAACAACTATCTTTTATTAAATTGTAGCAGGTTTTGAAGCGATGAAAATTATCACATTGATCAAATATTGAGTAATAACTCTATTAGGTGAAATATCTATACTGATATTGACTACATAAGAACATTGGCTCCGTGATTGGCTACATCTAAATAAGGTTTATCAAAGGTCACAGACGCATGGAGAGAAATTAGTTGATTACTCCAAGAAACACGGGTTGTTGCGCTATAACTATTAACTATAATGTAATATGCATATATACATAATAATCAAGTGCTAGTATGTATTTACGTGCCCCGAGAGGCAGTGACCAGCTTATAATGAATTGTTGTTAATTAAACCTTTTTGATCATACGTTAAGAGTCAAATACTCGTGCGCAGCATCGAATGCCTGATGTACGATGATGCATCACAATACTCGTGTTATAAAATATAAACTCATTGCTAATTGACAAGTCCTCTTTCACTCTCAGTAATAGTAAACACAGAAAACGCGATCAAGCCAGTTCACAGAATTTGGGAGTCACTCAGTTACAACTACAAAATAAATGAGGTTAATTTGAGGGCGACTTCACGACACCAATGCTCCCATGTTATCCAATCGAGTCACATGCATCTATTTGCCTGTTCTATCTTTTAACATATCTATCTTGCTAAACATGCTTAAATTTAGCTTAGTTACAATGTATATTATTTCTTCATCCCCCTTGACACCAAATTCAGCCTTCCACAAATTCACAGCTACTAATATCTCAATGCCAACGCAAAGCAGCCTTGCAATCTCTACCGCCCGTGTGTGGTACGTGACAACAAACGTCTAGGGATCACCGCCCCCCTACCATCATCATCAGTTGCTTTTGTTACAGGACAGAAAGTGAAATCTATATGGAATCATAGAAGTAGTAAAACAGAGAGTGCGTGTGTATATATAGTGATGAAAGGTCGGAACCATTTTTATACCACAGGTGAGGCTGCAATTAGTCATTTCTCTGAGGGGACAGACGACTTTAACCTCCTTCATACGATGATTCCCACGTAGGCGTCATGAATCACGACTTTGAACTGGCTTGATCACATTTTCTATGTTTATTATTGCTCAGTGAAAGAGCACGAGTAATACAGCGGTGACTTTATATTTTATAACGCAAGTAATGTGATGCATCGTACATTGGGCATCCGATGCTGTGCGCGAAAACTTGACACGTATTGAAGAGCTTAATCTCCTAATGTTTCTTCGCTGCTGAAATTAGTGTTGCTACGCGGGAAGTCTAGCCCAGAAACCCTCCTTGCATAACGATAATTATTTCTGGAACTGGTAGAGTATATTCCTAGACAGAAGGCAACAAAACCTCCCAATGTGTTTCAAAAGACTGTTCTGCAATGAAACCTTATGTTATTGTGGTAGGCTCTCCCAAAGCACGAACTAAATTTATCTCCATATATTGTCAACTTTGTGTAGTTTTGGCCTCTTGAAAGATCAAATTCGTCGTAATATCAACTTGGAATGACGTTAACGACTTTAGTATGTGGATTCCTACTCTGAGCTGAATAACCCTGTGGTTTTAGCCTGTATAAAATTAATAAATATGCCATGAAAGTAAAAAAGCTAAGTCGAAATAACCTTCACCGTTTCACCAAGGGAGGGTCATGACCTAAGCTGAATGAAATTGTTTGTGGTTAGAGAGAACAAGACCTACACTAACACCGTCTGTACTAACAAAAGAACAAAGGACTTGATTGAGATGGATTTTGTCCTAATCTGAATGAATACCTATACTGGTATTTTATGACTTATCATTTCATATATATATATATATATATATATATATATATATATATATATATATATATATATATATATATATGATCACAAAGAACTATAGCTTTCTTCATTTTCCTGAATAGGACTATAGCTATTAGCTGAAATATAGAAGTTATACTTTCTTCTATGTTTCCTTTTACTCCGACTGTAGGTTCTTCGTGATTAATTTTACAAATGTGCCACTATATTTTGCCCAAGTGTTATATATATATATATATATATATATATATATATATATATATATATATATATATGTATATATATATATATACATATATATATACATAAATATATACATATATATATATATATATATATATTTATATATATATATATATATATATATATATATTCACTTCAATCCATTTCTTCTGCACATTCAACGTTCAACATTTTTCTACATTCTCCTTCAGTGTGTGGGCAATCTGCCTTGTAAATGTCAATTTAGATTACATTCTGATACTTTTCCTTATCTGTATCTGAAACCCTATGAACCACGTGAATACAAACAACTACAGAATATTCCATCCAGGGATATCTATTCTATATGGTTCATAAAAATGTTCAAATATATCAAATACTTATGAATAGGGTGAATTAGATATATAGTTTATTATGACAATATTTCAATTCCTACTGGCCCCTCTATATATGTCTGTCTTGTGAGAAAGAGCTCTCGGTAGAATTACTTATGTTTTGATATATTTTCTCTCTTCGTTATCATTGTGCTCGTATCACTGTATAAAACAAACACAAGTAGTTGGACTCATTTAATCTTACCAAATGTCATTTTGACACCTATCTATTAATCATTGTACATTGTTCAAAAATAGCGTATTGGAAAAAAAAAGCGAAAATATATCAAAGTTCTCCATGACCCATAGGGAAAGAGTAATTTTGGGATCGTGAAAGTATGAAGCAAAGGAATAAGCACGTAAGAAGAACCTAAGAATTTCCAAGTTTCCTTCATTAGATAGCTAGAGCAAGCTCACCCTGAGCGGGTTAGGGCGCTGTTACTTGCGGCGAAGGTCAAGGGGATGGCGGTTCGAATCCTGCTATCCAAGGGCATGGTTCATTAAATTCCACGCTACAAAGTCCTCTGTAAGGGGCACCGTCCTAGCCTTTGTGACGTTAAACCAATATATATATATATATATATATATATATATATATATATATATGTATATGTATATATATATATATATATATATATATACAGTACATATATATATTTATATATATGTATATATATATACATATATATGTATATATATATATATATATACACACACGAGGCATGTTTTTTAAGTAAGTACCGTTTTGAAATAGAAATAAAACAAGTAGACTTTTCGTAACAATTTTATTTTTACATGAAAGCCTGTACTATAATCTACTTTTCAACATAATTTCCACCAATATTACGGCATTTATATTACCGTACAGCCAACTTTTGAATACCATCCTCGTAGAAATCTACTGCCTGATTAGAGAATCAATGTGGCTCAACATTGACTGGGAAGGAGCCACAGCGGTACATAAAGACAACTCAAGAAAAATTAGATTATTCTTAGAAGTGTGGACGACATAAGAAGTTAGCGTAAATAGGTGCATAGACTTAGATCCAATATACTTGGCGGTAGAAACTCAAAGACAGACGCAACACCAAGTGACTTTATTTTGAAATACGTGAGTGAGAGAGGACAAGGTAACCAAAAGTCACAGTGTGGGTGAACAAGATTTAATTTAATTCCTTTGCCTGCAAGTGTGTAGTGCACCTTTTTCCATTGTTGCAAAAGTGGCATTTTATTTTTTTATCTCATTTCATTTTATTCTATTTTATTTTATTTTATTTTATTTTAATTTTCTATTTTATTTTATTTTATTTTATTCTATTTTATTTTATTTTGTTTTGTTTTGTTTTAATTTAATTTATTGTACTGTATCTATTCTTTGTAAATTAAATGTATATGAGATCCTGTACGTACAATTGGGTATGTAAGGTGGTCCAGTCGTCCGTTACTCGTAGCGACTGGAAGAGGAGGGGGACCCGGACAGCTTCGGCAGTGCGGAATACCTCTCCCAATTCCAACCACGGACAGTATAACAAGCTCATTTGAGCACTGTATATCTTCACACCCCTGAAGACGGTCCTAGGACTAGGACCGAAACGTTGGGCATTAAACATCCCACTTTGAATCTGATGTATACGTTTCTCCCCTTTCAATATGTATATATATATATATATATATATTTAAGACTCTCTTCATTAACTTATGGAATTCTGGCTAACATTAGACAATTATGATCACGTGACAAATAACCAGGATATCGAAATGACTCAGCCTTCTTACCCCAATAACCTTGAATCCCACCTACCAAATCATAATACACCGAAAACGAGCATCCGGGCAAGGGACTTCCCCCTCCCGCTGTGCCATTTCTGGACCTTCCTGAATCCTGTACCACCTCGGGCCGGCTTTGATGCCCTCCGACGCCAAGATACAGCGACCTCAACTTTTCTCGTTAAAGAGGCGCCGACAACGATAGCAAGACTAATTAAGGGTCCAAAATCATCACTGTACAGTCTTGAGGAATTGTTGGTGAATAGTTGGTGAATAGTTGGCGACGAGGATGCACCTCCTCTTGCTTCTGTTCCTCCTCCTCCTCGTCCTCGTCCTCGTTCTCCTCCTCTTCCTTCCTCCTCTTCCTCTTCCTTTTCCTCTCCTTCGTCCATCTAGAGGTGGTGGTGGTGGTGGTATTGATGGTGGTAGTTATGGTGGTGGTGGTGGTGGTGGTGGTGGTGGTGGTGGTGGTGGTGGTGGTGGTGGTGGTGGTGGTGGTGGTGGTGGTGGTGGTGGTGGTGGTGGTGGTGGTGGTGGTGGTGGTGGTGGTGGTGGTGGTGGTGGTGGTGGTGGTGGTGGTTATAATGTTTACTTCAATGGTGATACTGATATTGACGCAAATAATGATACATATGGTAATACTAATGATGATGACAATGGCGGTAACAGTGGTGGAAATAATGATAACAATAATGGTGATGATGGTGATTATGGCCGTGATGATGGTGGTGACAGTGACAATGTTAATTATAGTGACAATATCAATGGTAGTGGAGATAGAGATTGTGATGGGAAGATTGAACGGAAAGGAGGAGACGAAACAGAAAATGGAAAGAAATGAAGAATATCTTGTCGACCTAAGGAGGAGGAGGAAGAGGAGGAGGAAGAAGAGGAGGAGGAGGAAGAGGAGGAGGAAGAAGAGGAGGAGGAAGAAGAGGAGGAGGAGGAAGAAGAGGAGGAGGAAGAAGAGGAGGAAGAGGAAGAAGAGGAGGAGGAGGAGGAGGAGGAGGAAGATGATAAATGAGACGGACAGATATCGAAAGATGGGCGAGCTATATTTAAAGTATTCGGCCACAATTCCTTTAGTCTTTTGTTCGATCCTCTACCTCAGACTCTATGCAAATGTCGACCTCAAAGAACGAAAGATAAGGAGCTTACGTGTGGAGACGCTGAACTGCCACCTTTGCCCAATATGATCAGGTTACCAGGAAAGGTGGTAATCGCTGGGGATAGAGCTCGGGCCCACGTGACTGGAACCAAAGTCAATTGGTGAAACTGAGACAAAAAAAAAAGACAGACAAAAGAAAAACGATGAAAGAAGAACGATTTCGAAATAAAAGTAGAATTAATATATTCAAATCCTGGTTGTTATCTAGTACGATATAAACCAAACCGGTTTAGATAAACACCTAAGCAAGATGCTGTAATGGCTGCCATTTATTTTATATTATTTGTTTGTTTGTTTTGTTATCATTTGTCTGTTTGTTTATTACCATTTGCTTGATTCACATTTATTATTAGTTATATGTCAATTTATTATTATTTACTATTTACCTGTTTGTTTATTATTCAACTATACCTATGCATTTATTTATTTATTTTATTTATTATTATTTATATTATTATATTTTTATTTATTTATTTATTTATCATTATAATATTTTTTCACATTCGACTTAGTTATGGACCAAAAGGTCTCCTGTCGGCATGCTCCGCTTTTGTAATCCTTTGTAAATCCTTTGTAAAATCCGAAGGAGTGTAGTAACAAAGTCCTAAATGGACTTCAATGAAACAAAATACTAGAATGGAATTTCATATATATTCAATGGCAAATGTAAATAATGAAAATAAATATTTGCAGTCATGTAATGTTTCGTGGTAATTCAAACACCACTCGAAATATTAACACAAACAACAACATGTATTTCATCATATACAAGTTAAAATTTAAAGCCATTGTAAAACTGAAAAAAAAACTGATTTAACACAAAATTATCTTAATCATATGTATACCTTGCTGAATACTACAACTATGTACACACAAACACACAAACACACACACACACACACACACACAGGTACGCGTTTGCACATGAGAGAAAGAGTGAGAGAGGGACAGAAATAGATAGATAGATAGATAGATAGATAGATAGATAGATAGATAGATAGATATGTAGATATATAGATAGATAGATAAATAGATAGATAAGCAGATAGATACAGAGAGAGAGAGGGAATGATTTAGATCATTGTTGTTTTTTCTGTCCTATACTGACCAAAAATGATTCGCCTGCATGCATTCGAGAAAATTCACTTGTATTCTTAGTAAGTAATCGCGAAATGTTATTTTTACCCCCTTCTTGATTAGCAGTCCAGGTTGCCAGAAATATTTTTAATCTCATGTAGACAACGTTTTATGCGGTAGTTTAATTTGTTTAGTTGTTGTTTTTTTCAAAGTTGTTAGTTCTACGCCGCTGATACGGTATTTTACCTTTCGAAGCATACATGAAATTATGAATATATACAGGTAGACCAAAATACATAAAAATATACGTATTTATTATTTATGTAAATTCTGTTATCTACTGGTATTCTATCTGCTACTTGTGTGTACATTTCTTAAGTCAGTTTTAATATCACTACATTTTGAAAAATGTGTGAAGGGTTATCGTCTTGTCGTTGATCCAAGTTCCAGCATTTGTCGTTCTGAATTGGGTGATGCCAGACAATCGAAGTTTATTTCTTTTGTGTTGTGAACGTATCAGTAGCGCAGTGTCATTTTGAGAGTGTGATTTATAAATGACTGATAATTAATTGCAAGAGACTATGCCAGGAACATGTTTGAAAAAGCGCCAAAAATTTTGAAAATTTCAAAATTTTCGAAAAACTGCTCAACGGCCGTATGGCAACACTTCGGTAAGTCGACATTTGCTTTGTAGTCAAGTCTTTACCTTTCATTCTTTAATTTAGCTGCTGCCACTCTATTTTATTTATATTAATAAAAGCCCTTCGTTGTGGATGTTTGCTATTTGGATCTTGGGGGATAAATTTATTTATTAATTCAAGACCTTGGTCGCAACTTCCATTACTCTAACGCTATGTCTCGCCGCGTTGTCAGATGTATGAAAACTAAAATAATATCTCCCACGCTCCAACTGCAACCGATAATTCTGCGTTGACAGAATGAAGTGGCTCTAAGAAAATATTTATGCTCTGTTTCTTCAACAAATCAGTACCAGAACATACACGTATATTAATATACACTACCTGGGCTGC